>NW_020454205.1:4206521-4324091 GCF_003342845.1 Nothoprocta perdicaria
CGGGGCCGCGGGGCCGGGACGGGCAGGGGGTGCCGGCCGCCCCCGGGCACGCACAGGTGGCGCCGGGCCCAGCACCCTCTCCCCAGCAGCCCTGCGGAGCCGTCACCCGTGGAGCCAGCTTCCCTGCGGAGCCGTCACCCATGCAGCCGGCTTCCCTGCGGAGCCGTCGCCCGTGGAGCTGCGTGTCTGGCGGTGCGCGCACGTGCAGGCCGGCAAGCCCGGGCAGGCAGAGCCCAGCAGCGACCTCGGCCCTGGCCCCCGGGCAGCAGAACAGCGGGAACGCGCCCCTTCCCGGGAACCAGGCACGCTGCCGCCCCTGGAGCGGCTGCTGGGACAGGCCCTGCAGGGGCTGTGGCTCCTCGCGCAGCCCCGGGGAAGGAGCCAAGGGCAGCGGCGGCGCTGAGCGGGAGCGGCCTCGTGCTGCCCGCGCTCCCCGTGCGGCTCCCGCTACGGAGCACGGCGCCTTCCACATCCATATGTCACCGTGGAGCTACAGGCCGGGATGTTCCTCTTGCTGCTCATGAGCAATGTGTGACACATTCAAAGGAAAAAAAATGATGGCAGCTTGTTTCCTCAAACCCTGAAAAGTGCAGGTGACGAGAGCTGGACTGGGTCTGACCAAAGAGAGTGTCTTCTGCTAGAGCAGCTGGTTCAGCTGGAGGAAATTAAAACAATTCTGGGCCCAGCTCCGTACGTGAAGCACAAGCCGCAGGTTGCACCGTGTCCGTGCTGCACAGCACGGACTGATGGGTTGTTTCACCAGAGCAGGAGAGAAAGGGTTTTCCTTGAGTGCGCACGCCAAGCGTCTCACCGAAACCGAGACCATATTTAATTATCGCACGCCGACAACGGCAGGGAGGAAAGGTTGCAGAGCAATCACCTGGGTGTTTATGGCCTAGCAGCGCGTGTTTGGAAGCAGGGCAGGGCAGCGCAAACACGCGCCCTCGCTGTGTTGTGGGCGCGCTGCGTGTTCGCTCCCAAACAGCCCGGGCTGCTTTGAAGCTGCTCGGAGCAGCCAACACCTCCTGTGGGGTTTTACCCGCGACCACCCCGGAGGTGCAGGCAGCACAGCCCTCCGAGCAGAAAAGCTTGGCCTTACCCGCGAGCTGGCCCTAGGTTTTGCTGTTGCAGAGATCTAAACCATCCCTCACTTGATGGTCATCGAGCTCCCAGAGGCTCCTTGGCCTCCCGGTCCTCTCTATTCCCATCCCCACTGCGGTGTGACCGTGCACTGGGGCAGCATGGAAAGCTGATTCCTCTTGTTCTTCTTTTTTCCAGATTAGCTTTCAGCCAAATCAGTTCTGCATAAGCCAGAAAATCGGTAGAAATGGGGAATCAGCCCTGTAATCTGGTTTAATGCTTGCGCTGGTCCAGGGGCGGGCATGGTGCACCAAGGCCACAGACTGTTTCTTCTGGTTTTGATACCACCGTACAGCGCTCGGCAGGCAGCCGAGCTTCAGCATTCCTACATCAGTGATCCTGCGTAGTCATCGTGTGTATTCCGTGTTTACATATCGGTTTCCCAAGAGGAGGGAGCAGATTTAGCAGCTCCGTGCTGGGGGAGGCTCCACCATCGTGTTCCTCCTTCCCCAGCTGCTGCTTCTTGAGTTCCTCCACGAGCCATTTCAGCCTGGGAGTCCAGTAAAAAACTAACAGTAAAAAGAGAAAACTGGCACAGAAACAGGTGGTCTGTGCCCATGCGACTGCCCTGGGCGACCTGCTGCATGGCCTATGCAACGTGCCATTTAAGAGGTCTAAATTCACATTTTCTCTACGCCCCACGGCCCCTCCAGTGTCTCTGTTACCAGAGGGAACCGCAGCAAGATGATCAAAATGCTTCGCATTTTTGTCAGTGGGGATCTTAGCCAGGGATGGCAAAACAGTCGGCAAAGGCCAGTGAAGATTCGCGCGTGTCGCGCCAGCAGACTTGGACTGGTTAAGCAACTTGCCTAAAAACACAAAGGAAATTTTCCTACTTTTGCTGCTGACAAGACAACACAAGCTTTGACCTTTAATTTTTGGCTCAGAGCGGCGCCTCTTTCCTGCATCATCACCCGTTAGGCATTTAACTCCTTGACATCAGTAGCCACGGCTGCCAAGGAAGATCCTCCCCGAGCACGCTCTCCTTCCACCTACAAACCCGGCAAAGGGATACATTCAGTTTTAAGTTCAAGTTACAGTCCCAAAGATGCCCCCCAAAAAGAACATTAAAAGGTTGTTGCTATTACAGGCATCACAATCATCCATTCCTGGACATCGAGCCAGCCTGAATCTGGGGATAAAGTCAAACCAGAGGAAAAGAAAAAAGCTTTATCATTTAAGTCACAATTTCTGGAGAGCTGATTTGTAATTTTTTTAAACTTTTTTTTCTGATAACACCTTAGAATGTATTTGTTTGCCGCTTACTGAATGTTGTTACCAGTAAACCCTTCAATTACTAAAAGCAAAGAAAGGTCATAATTCCTGCTGTTTATATTTTGCATTTCTCCTAGCCTGGGTAATGAAAATCAATAAAACTACTTTCGCTGCCAAGGTCTCAGTGGTACGAAGCTGGCGAATAAAGGGGAAAGCAAACTAACAAACATTCTTGGGAACAGCAGTAGAATTTAAACAAAAAAAAAAACCCAATACACAAAAATCTATTTACAACCCCTATAAGAAATGACGTTATTGAGAAGGTTTAATTCAAACCTAATTTCAAGTTGAAATAACAAATGAAAGGACGCTGGCGCAGCCTTGCAGAACCACGTTCCTGTGGGCGCACAGCGGCGCTGCCACCCTCAGCCCCCTTCGTGTTGTCTCTCTGCTCGGGTAACGGTATCGATCCGTCTCGGCAAAGACTGGTTTCTTTTTTTAATCTCTGTGTTCGGTAAGCAGCGTGGCTGAACAGCCAGCAGGGCATCCACAGCGACACCGCAATGGAAGTGCTTGATCGGATGGGGAAGCAGAACCCGGGCTGATCCAGACCGTGGCTGCACAACATGGCCCTCACCACTGCTCCTGGCCTGGGCTGTGTTTTGCGAGAAACCTTACGCACGTGGACACGATATACATTTAAATATACATTCAAAATATAGACATTTAAATGTATAATACAATACATATACAACCCATTACATAATATGCATTTAAAGGAGGGCTCCGATGCAGGAGGTGTGTAGGGAGGGTCAAACCCCAGCCTGCAGTGGAGAAGGGAAGGTGTGTGTGCAATGAGGTAATGATTTGTTTGTAGCTAAGTACGTGTAAGGGCTGTTGATAACAAGCTCTGTTTATGGTCTGCATAGGGGATGGCTCTGTCTAAATATGCCCAAAGGGAATCGACATCCCTGAAAGTTTGGCAGGTGCAGGAATCAATCCCACAGGAAAAAAAACAAGGCATGTTCAGAAAGATCTGGAGGGGAAGGAGCATCTAAATGCAACCCCAGGGAAGGTCTGTGTACCAAAGTTGTATGTTTAGAGACTTCTTTAAAATGCATCCTCAGCCACAAAGTTAGGTAAACAGATAGATACCATCTCAACGACTTCTGGAAAGAAAGAAAGAAAAGCCTTTTGAAGCTAACTTAAAAGTGTAGGTAGATGCAATCTCAGATTTCTCTCTTATTTCTCTTCCCATATCTCAACGGCCTTTGCAAGTGCGCTGTGTACACCTGGACAGTGTCAGCCTGGGCTGCTTCACTCCAGCCTCAGTCTTCACCCATGGCAGGGGTGCTGTGAGCCCCACGGCGGGTTTATCCCCTCCTGGGGTCCCCTTCCCACTTCACCACCTCCTGGGTCTTCACACGAGTACCCTTGCTCACCCCTCAGCCTGCAAACAGGACGGGCACTAAACTGAGCTTACGGAAACGCGCAGCCTGCCCAAAGCCGTCTGACTTCCACCTCGGCTTCACCAGGATGTTTGGGCAAAAAACTCCATCAGCTGTGTTTGAATAACCCTGCTATGGAGCTGGGGAGGGAAACACAGGGCCTGCCCCTCTGCGACACAGCTGACAGGAGATTGGGGTGAATATTCTGGCATCCATTGAATTATTTCTGATGTGGAGTTAAGCCCAGATGCAAGTTAAGCACCGCGGTACCTGGGATGCTCCTCAGGACGCTGCTCCCGGCTCCTGAGCGGTGCCCTGGTCTGAGCACCTGGGACACGGCCCGGCCTCACTGCTCTTCCTGCCCGAGGCTGTTCCTGCAGCAATGCAATTTACTCCTTCTCCTTGCTCCGAGCTGCGCCTGCAGGCACAATCTGGCCTTTGATTAGCTGAGAGAGAAAAAAAAAGCAGGTCTTCAAGGGCCAGTGCTGGTTCCTATTTAATAGTATGGCATTTCCAGATTGTGTTTACTTCCAGCGTTTAGAGCTCATTTCTTCCACTTTGTTTCATACGTACGTGGCTTACAGCAATTGTTCTGTTTGCAGCCATGGCTTTTGGTTGCAAACACCAACATTTACACTTGCTGTAACCCAGCCAGCATTATAATTTTAATTATGTGCAATTTTAAAATGTCTAGTTTGGCATCTACAATACCCGTGACAAAACCTCCTACATCATAACTGAAGGAGCAGTCTTTGAAACAGCTTCTCACCAGTCCTCCATCGCCTGCTCCTTTCTTTTGCCTCTTCCCTTTCTTCTTTCCAGGCTCTTTTACACGGCCCAGTAACAAGAGCTACAGATGCAAAAGGCAGTTTTACCCATTTGCTCCCTGGAGGAAAAGGATTTGCTTCCCAGCAGGAAGGATGAGGGCCCTCAGGCTGGAGCAGCATGTGGGGACACTCACTGCAATTGCAGTCCCCACAACCACTGATCAACCTCTCCTGCAGCCCAGCAGGGAATTAGAGCAGCTTGACTCCTTGCCAAAGCCTTTGCCCACCAGGTCTGCTCCTGTTTTTCCTCGCAGGGATGCCAGATCTCCATGGCTCCACCGTCAATCTGAGCCGCTCCGCTCACGTACCCGGTGCCTACGGAGCTATCTGGGTCAGGCGGGCTAAGCCCTCCGCCTCCCCTTTGAGTTTGGCCGTTCCTCGCATGATCCGTTTTCCAGATGGCCCCTAATCCTCGTGCATAGCCCAAATCTTCCTGCTATGATTTCTGGATCAACACATACATTTCCTTTCGCAGTCCATAGCGCTCCTCCCGTTTCCATGACGCTCCGCGGTGTTTCCCAACAGCCTTCCAAAATCGGGCCTCCCTTCCCAAGAAGGGAGCAGCACGGAAGGCAGCGGGGGAAGGCAGGCAGGCAGCGGCGCCTCGCGCTGGCTCCTCTAGCACCTCTCCTGCCACGGGGCGCCTCGCTCAGGCAGATGTTTCCCCCAGACGCTTCAGGTGTAATCCCAAATTCGCCGCAGGAGATACCTAAAGAGCAGGGATGTTCTTGCTCTCCAGCAGGATGGAGGGACTTGGCGCTCTCGGGCAGAAGGGGCCTTTGCAGCCAGGATGCCCCCTGCTTTGAAAGGCAGATTAACACTCCTATTAAACCCCCCCATCTCGGAAGTTAAAACTTGCCCTGACTTTCCCTCAGGTTGGAATTGGGCCCCGAGCTCACACAGCTGCTCAGCAGGGCTGCAAAGTGTTACCTTCCTGCTGCTTCTGTGGCATCTCATATCCTGGGTTTTGTAGCCTCACCTATTTCCCCTTTCTTTCCAATTGTGCCCAATAACCTATTCTCCCAGCAACTGCATAATTACTTAGTTATTGCGCTGCTTTATGGCTGCATTGTTGGTAATTGCTCAACATTGCAAGTGATTTATTAGTAATTGCAGGCTCTTTCAGATCTGTCTTGGGTAAGAGAACAAACAACAACTTGTGTCAACGAAGTTCAAGGTCTTCAAGAGGGCTTTTTCTTTAATTATTTTAAAACTCTATCTCCCCTGCTGCTGGAGGGCTGGAGTTTCTTTCTCTTTTAAACAATAGCTACAAGTTTTGCTCTTCTCCAGTGGAAAATCACACCAGCCTTTGAGGAAGGTTGTGTGGGATGGTGCAGCAGCCACCTTGTAGCGTCGCCTGCTTCTGAGGGGGTTTAGCTCCAATGTCACCCACATCCTCTTGACGCTTCCTGACAGCTCCCAGCCCACAAGCTGCTCCCAGGAATACCTGTCATTTAGGAAGGGGAAAGGAGACCACACAAGGCATGGGCGAAGCGAGGCCGCCAGCCCTTCGCTGGCTGCTGCTTCCAAGGCGAGGGGAGCGTCACCCTCGCGATCTCCTGCGCTGAAGGAGAAAGGGGAGAGCAGAGATCAGCAGGGAGAAACACAAACCCGGTGTTTCTACCAGCCCAGTGCAAAGCTGGAGGGATTTTCGGGGGATAAATCAAGATGATGATTTCTGTGCAGGGGAAATTTAGTGTCTGTGGAGGGCTGGTAGGTTCAGGAAGCAGACGGAGCAACAGCGAGTATGGGTCTAGTGAACACCAAGCTAATGCCAGAGGCCATAATATTGATATTTAAAACAAGATATGCTGCTTAATAATAGATAATATTTTTCATCTGAAATCATTTTGCCCCGACATGCTTACACACATTGCAGAGATCAATAAGGATTGGAAATAAAATCCTACGCACAATTTCATCTTATTGTAATTAGGAAATAATTAAGGGGCATGGCAATTCAAGCAAATGTTCTTCAGTGTTATCCATTAAAACCATATCCCATAGCTTCTCAGGCAAAAATTCACACGGGAAGAGCTTGGTTTTCCTAAAACTCAACAACAGCAATTCTGGCCAAGGCTTGGGAGGCACCAGGGCAAATCTATCACTTACCCAAAGCAGCAGAACTTAGTTTGTCCCTTTGGCTTGAAAACCTCAACAGTTTCGATCAGAAAGCAGCCCCTGACAACCTCCTGTTTTCATGGCTGCATTCGGAGCTTACTTGACTTCCGCAGTAGCAAGCGGCTCCCTTTTGGCCCCTGCCAGGCTTGGGGAATTACATCCACCCACCAGATCTGAAAGCAAAGACGCAAGCAGGCAGGTGCACGCTGCTTTCTTTCGCTCCCCATTCGTGTTTTTAAAAATAGATTTTGATCTGGCCGTAATTACTTTGTTTGGATTCAGCATTAAAAGCACCAAATGATCACTATTAGTACTGCAAAATACCGCTGCTGGTGGCCCCAACAGCTCTGTGCGGGATGCGCTTCCGCTGGTGCTTGCCGAGGCGCCGGGAGAGCCCCGGCGTACGGACACCTCCAGCTCCCTGCTCCCCCGGGCACGGACTGGAAGTGCAGGATTTGTCTTCCCGTCGAAAATCTTTCAGCTTTGGTCACAGCAGCTCTCACCCGGCAAGGGATACAATAAACACAAAGAGTGTGGGCCGCTGCAGTAGGCACTCGGTTGGAGTTTGCTTTGGAGTTTGCTCCATCGGAGTTGTTTGGTGCGCAGATGTCATCACCTTGAGCGCAGCAGGGAGCAGGTAAACAAACAGCACGGAGATGGACGTGCCAGGACCTGCTTCACTCGAGTATCCCCAACCAGATACGAACCGCGTCACCGGAGCGCAGCCTCACGCTCCTGAACTGGTTGCTAGAAAACGAGCAGCTTTTTGAGGCAACTGCAAGTCAAAGTAGACTCCATCCTCCACTGAGCTCAGAAGTGCCCCAGCTGGACTTTTAACACTACATTGCAAATAATTTAAAACTGCTGCTTCAAGATTTTTAAGTTAGGCTATTCTCCTTGTACCAAGGGCTCCCCTAGGTTTCATGGCTGAAGCACCGGCAGCTTTTACAGACTTTTCCCTCACACTTCCCCCGGGGGATGCCTGTCTCCCCCAAAGTGCCAAGGAAAAGCAGCCCACAGCCAGGGCTGTGTGCCAGGGAGGAGCTTTGCTTGGGACACAGGTCACCTGGGTGCGCGGGGCAGCCCTGGGGCGAGCGGGGCGACCCTCTCCAGGGCTCGCGCTGCTCGCCGAGGCCGGCGGCCTTCATCCCGCGCTCCCCAAGGACAAGGATGTCTCTGCTCGTGGCTCAGAGAATCGCAGATGTGCTCAGTTACTTCTCCAATGCTTTCCTTGCATTTTGTCAGAACGTGGCATCTTCCCAACATTCATCTCCCGCGCTGTCTGGAGGCCGCGCAACCCGAAAACGCGCTGTCAGCTAAAGGGGTGACAAAAATGCCAGGCAGTGCTTAGAAAGCAAATAAGGAGGAAGCCACGCTCAGCATCCGAGCAGCAGGGCACGTGCCTGCTGCTCCCCTCACCCACCTTTCGGAGCCCCCCCGGTAAGACGTTAGCAGCCCTGTACCCAAAGGTTGGGACGACGCAGCAGGATGAGGAATAGCCGGGATGCGACCCCGATGGGGGAAGAGCAAATGTGGGGAGCCTCCAGCACCAGCCCAAGAGAGCGGGGACTCGGCCGCCCGATACAGTGCTCGGCACACGGGCTTTGGCCTGCGCTGGGGCCCCCGGGCTTTGCTCAGCTGATGATCATGCACTTGACAGGGCGATTCTTCCCCGACATGACGCGACCCTCGCATCCCTTTTGTCCTGCTTATTCAAGGGGAAAACACCCAAGGGAAACAAGTAGCTGGTGCCGTGGCCCCGAAGCCAGGGATGGAAATCAGGATGGGAACCAGGCTCCTGGCCCCTGGGTGAGAGGTCTTAAACACCGAGCTATGGAAAAAGGAGGAAAATAAATAATAATGTTTTTAAAAGTCACCCCTGTATCCTCCCCCTACAGTTTTCTCAGTCTCACTCACTCTGCTCTTTTTACAGATTGATTTTTCTTTTAATTGAACTAAGTGAAATTTGGGGAAAGAGAAAAGAAGTAATTTTGTTAAGCGGGACAGTAAGTCTGATATAAATCAATTAAAAATAAGCTGAGTGACAAAATGAAAAAAAAATCAATTATTCATCCAGCCCTAGTTGTGAACATATTTTCTTGAATTCACCATTTTCTTCAGCTACAGTCTTCCCATACATTTACAGATGCAAATTTATCCGCCTGAACCAAGTGCCTGGCATTGTGCCACGGCTGCAGAGTGCTGAGGGTGCCGCGACTGTGGAGGACTGGATTAGCTGCAGCCACTAAAACACACGAGAGCGGGTGCGTAACTAAGCCCGGAGGAATCCGTCCCGGGCGGGCGCCCCTTTATGCAGGGCCTCAGGAAAAGCCATTTTCCCACGCGCGTTTTGGGGCTGCTCAGGGTTGAGCCGACGGGGCGCGTGGGAGGGGAGAGCGCCGCGAGGGCGCGGGGGGATCGGGGGCAGAGCCCTAATCGATTGCTCACGGTGACTGCGGGTGAGAGGCTGGCAAAGCCCGTGCCACACGGCAGCAACTCGCTCCCCAGCGGAGAACGCGCTTCTCCATGTCCCCAACGGCGGGTAACCAAATAAACATCAAATACTACAGCACCATAAAGCAGGCACCTGCCCCCTCACAGCACCCAGCACAAAAATGCCCTCCACCCTGTCCTTCCCTGGATACCTTAACTCTGGAAACCGGAGCTGCTACATTTTGGTAAAGCTACGGGCAGATCTCAGACCTAGGGCTTCAACGCCAGCCTGCAAAGACGTTCCCAAACAAAGCGGGGCACTGAACCGAGCTACACGACGCTAGACGAACTGAGGGCAGAGTAACCGCTTCTGTAATAACTCCTTCCCAAAAGCTGCTGTCATGGAATAGCTTATACTAATATATGGGCTTAGGATAATCTAATAATATTAATCGCTCTTTCTACTTCAAAGAGCGCAAATAAAACAAACTAGCCTTATTTGCTAAGCGGCAGATTTTTCTGCAGTTTGCATGCGCCTTCTCATTCTACTAGGGAAATGTGAGTTAACATCATTCTCAAACTGCAGCACATAAATGAGAGCCAAGACCTAACATACTGATAAGTCTCCTTTCACCTGGAGGCATTCCTTCTCAGGTTTAATAACACAAACGGGAATAACTGCACAGCACAGGAGCATGGGGTGAGACCTCCCTGTACATTAAAAAAAAAAAAACAGGTTAAAATGAAAAACTCCTATTTTTTGCAATTTCATAGAACACGTCCTTAGCTGGACTAGGGAATAAAGGGAGGGAAACGTCTCTGCCACCATGGAACGGCCCTGTCCAGACACACGGCTCCAGGAGGGATTTGTCATTTGGGAGCAGGAAAGAGGGAGACGACGGGACCCCCCGGCCCCGGCAGATGCTCCCTGGTGCCGGCCGCCCTCGCGCTCTGCTAATGACCTCTAATTGAGTCAAGGAGCAGGCGCGGGGCTCCGTGCCTGCAATCGAGTTACCCGGCTCTGCAGGTCCCTCGGACGCGACCAGACACCGCCGCTTTTCCTGTTGCTTCCACCCGTGCCCTTTGGCTGACGGGTCTGGACGCGGTCAGCGAGGGATGAGCTGGTTCTGTTTCCTGCACCAGCCTCGCAGTGACCCCGGGGCCCCGGGCTGCGCCTCCGGGCGCTGCTCCATCCAACACCCCGGAGCAAATTAAGGCGTTGCTGGCGCCCAGCCCGCTGCTCTGCCACGTCGCCGGCAGGCAGGTCGGCTCCTATGGGTGCAGGTGGGACAGCTCCCTACCTCTCCCTTCCCTCATGGGCCCACGAGGCCCCTTCGTGAGCAGCCAAGGACTAAGCTCAAAGCTGCTCTCCACCATTCACTGCAGTGTACACAAAAGGCCACCCGAAATTTCCCATTTTCAGCTTCTTTCCAAGGAACCTTTCATTTCCTCAGAACCCTACAAAGTCGCAGGGCAGAAATCAAATGAAAGGCTATAAACGTAATGAAACTAGAGAAGTGGGCATATATCAGAGCATATTGAACCATAAGCAAAAAGTATAAATTAGGGGGGAAAAAATAAGAGACTGCAGAGTGTTTATGCAGCCAAAGCAATGTTTTCCTGGGCTCTGAAAAAACCCTAATAATGAATGACAACTCCCATCCCACAGCAAAGCAATAATTTAAAACTAAATTTACATTATAATTAGCCTTTCAAAAATGCAAAGAACTTCAATATAGATGTCCATTAATAATATTGCTGCTGTTGGGAAGCCTGTTCCACCCACGCCTGCTACTTAATTAAGCTCTGAGCGCCTCATTCATACAGACAGACAGTTATGAAGAACAGGTGGTTCCTAATTTAAAGATAATGGATAAGTGGATCTCAGCAAAACTTCAGAGCCTTAGATTATCTCACTTAACGCTTTGCTTGTAGCTTTGAAAAGCTGATTTTAAGCTCAATTTTATTTTCCAGCAGCAGCCATGACTTAGCACATCTGTAACACTGCACGCTCGCCTTTCCGTACAGGGGTGCAGATCGTTTTCCATAAAAGCCACGGAAATGCATTAAAGCAGCTCCCCATTCACGCTGTACCTCGCCACGTTTTGGGGGTGACCCCTGGGCTGCGCTTGTTCATGTGGTGGGAAATCCTTGGCCGGCAGTGGAAGAGCTTTGGACTGCAACAGCAGCTCCAAAGAGGAGAGGTGGCCAAGGAAGGAAGCAGCCCAGGGGCTGCCTGGCATTTTGTCCCCAAAATACATCAAAACTCGGGCTGCAGCGTCACACTTGAGCTGAGCGGCCTCTGGACACACTCACTGAGGGTGCCCCTTGATTAATTAGGATTCACAGTAATTAATGAGCCACCTGTGGGGCTGTCTGGGGCAAGCAGTGCTGACTGCTGTGGCATCTCCACGGGCTGCTCCTTGCCTAACGGGACACATCCCAGGAGCACACGGGGACGGAGGGCATGGTTGGGAGTTTCTTACAATGCAAAGTGTAACTCCACTTTACGTGGAGTTTCACTGTCCTCCCTGGACAGCCCGTGAAATGCTGAAGAGCAGGGCAAAGCTCAGGTCTCTTGCCACTCTACTCGCCTGATAAAAGTCACTGCGCTCAAGCTGAGCCCCCTTTGCCAAGGGGGATTCCTTCCAAATTTCTGGCACCCAGGAAGCCCCATTGTCCCTCTGTGTGGGGCAGTGCCAACTTTGTGGCCCATTGCAGCAGGTCTGGAGGCTCCCCGGGAGCCCCAGAGCGAGGAGGGCAGAGGCTCCCGGGCCGCCCCACATGTGGCACCGCAGCTGTGCCAACGGCAGCGACTCACTGCAAACAACAGAGCTCCTGGAGACAGAGCCCATCTCTGCTAGAAACAAACAGGCCTTTTACACCCACTGCTACCAGCCACTCAAAGAGAAAATGTAATCACAGCAGCGTCAATGGAGTGAGTAATATTTACTGGTTGAGTGATGAATGGCTCTCCCTGGAAGAAAGGATATTTTTATGTATGACTTCTGACAGATCGGGTAGCTGGGAGATGCGGCCCGAAATAAATAGCCATTTTATTTTTAAAAAGCCAGATGATTCAAACAGCGCCGGCAAAGACGCAGCACCTCGCACCTCCACCAACCGTTTGTTCGCAAGCTGCTGCTGCGCTTCATGGACCCTGTTTTACCTCCCTCTGCTGCTGAGACAACTTAAAAGCTCTCGGAAAAGCTTATCCCAAGGTTGCATAGGCTAGGCTGTCCTTTCTCCTTGTGCACGTGCGCTTTTTTCAGGAGACTATTCAGGCAAAATAACTTGTTTGGTGGAACTCAAGGCTGCTCAGCCGCGGGCACTGGGAGCACAGGGAGCAGACACCCCGTGCAAACCCCACGTACCACAGGTTTCCCATGGGCAGGGCTGGCCGAGAGGCAGGGGGTGCTTTTGCTGACCTCAGTACCTCAGGGGAAGGAGGGGTAGAGAAGTCTTGAATGCTTCTTTTCCAGGGAGGAAGGGCTGTACCCGGAGGTATTTCTCCCACGTGCATATGCCCAAGCCCCTTAAATCAAGAACACCAAGGCCTTGACATCCTAGCGCGTGTCCTGTGTCTGCTCCACGGCCCACACACTTTCTGCACCATTCCATTAAAATAAATAAATCAAATAAACCTCATATTATACAGCAGTCAAGGCAGATAAAAATATAACTGTTAATGCTAGTACAACAGATGTTGTGTATTCGAACGCCACTACTGAACCGTAAGCGTATGGTAAAGGAATTAAGAGCAGATTGCCTCCTTTATCTTAAATTAGCTGCGTGCCCATCAGGTGGTGTCTGCGCTCAGCGCCTCCGCTCCTGCCCACGCCGCTCCGCTCGGCCCTGCTTTGCTCTCCTGCTTGGAGAGGCAGCTCGAGGCGGGAGCCAGCCTGTCGGCACAGGCGCCCGGACGTGGATGGAAAACACACGGATAAACAGCAAAACCCAAGGGAGAGGCCGGGGAAGCAGCCACACAACAAGCACATGTCGTGGGAGCGGAGGTGCGCACGTGGAGCCCAAGTTCCCAGTTCCTCAGAGCAGCAGTGCCGGATTTGGTGCGGGTCTTTTTGCGAGGCGCAATTACAGCCTCACCATTTCCATACATTTCCGCAAACCGCCCTGTTGAATAGACTGCAAACTGCCCATAAAAAGGGACTCCAGAATTAACAACCGGCTGCCACGTGGCCGCAGGATGCCCCGTCGGCGCCTCAAGGATGGGAGAGTGGCGCCAGGTCGTTTTTCTCCATCAGACCTTCCCCTTATCGCTGAGCCCGTGCCCAGGTGCCGGTCTCTCCCATGCCAGTGCCACTGCGGTGGCGGCTGCTCCCACGCTCATGTCCGAGGTGTCCGAGCAGTGCCCGGAGCCGGCGTTATCCCGCCGGGAGCCGTGCGCCATTGGACACGTTCCCAGTGCCCCATTCCCACCACCAGCTGCGCTGCATGGGAGCGCAGGGGAGGCTGCTCACAGTGCCGGCTCCCGGGGCGAAGCCGCAGCGCTGCCGGCGACAGAAATCAGCTCCTGATTTATAATCAGAGAAAATTTGATACAGGAGTCACTGGGAGAGGATAAATGTGTCATTTTTAAAGTCGCTTTGACTATCAGCCCCCCTTAATTGCAGAAAATACAAAGTAAGTGACAAATGGAAGTATGAGAAGCAATTTTTTTCTGTTCACTACTGACACAAAATAAGCCATGAGCTTATCCCTTCTGACTCTGTAAATTCAAAACACCCTCTACATTCTAAGCCCTATTTCCCTAGAACGAAAAGTAAAACATATCTGCATATTGTTACAGTTATAAAGCCGCAGAAAAAGCTCTTTCTTCTCAGTAAGTAAGACTGATAGGCATTTTCCACTAAAACTTAATTTCAAATGAGAATATAAATTATGATTTTATACATGTCTGCCATGCTGCAGGAGCTTGAATATTCTTAATCAGTTCGAACACTTCTCAGATTGGTGGGGAAAGACAAGAGACCGGCACCGCATCTAACGAGAGTCTGGCTAAATAACAATCCTCCCAACTCCGTTTGGGAAGCGAGTGCAGCTTGCACAAATCAAGCAACCATGGTGTCTAGCCAGCGTGACATCCTCTGGGATCAAATGCAATTTAAATAGCCAGAGTTAAAACAGTCTTCAGAAGAACAGTGCAATTCAGGGAACATACCTTTCTGTCAGGAGTTCTTTTTTTTTAAAAAAAAAAAAGCAAAAAGCTCCCGTTTCTCACTCTGCAAGGAAGCCTAAAACACATGAACCATATCGCTTAATAAACTTGAAGACACTCTCTTGACTATTTGAGTTATAGACTTGTTCAGGTTTAGAAAAACCGGAGGCACGTGGGTTAGTTAAGAATGAACCAACGCAGCTTCCCAGCATGAACGCGACTGGGCGCTTTAATCTCTTGCCCTCTGGGCAGAAGTTATTTCAGCCGCCGTGTTCACCCAGCAGCCCTGCGACACCCCGCGAGCTCTGCAAGTCTGACTAGATTTCGGTGGGCGATCACTCTGCTTTCCCCCATTCCTCTCGCTTATCTAAGCTCCTAAACATCCAAGTTCCTCCCGCAGCTACAGCCGGGATGCTCCTCCATTCCCCACTCGTGTGCCCTTTCCTGGCTCCTGGCCACGGGCGCTCACATCTCCCCGGCGGCTGCTCACGCGCGTGCGAGACAGAGGGAGGGTTTTTAATCACAAGGATTTCTTTAAGGCGCAGAATAAAACAGTAGTTCTTAAACTACGCTCCATGGAGCGCTTGCGGATGGGCCATTAAGAGCTGGTATGTCACATGGTGCTGATTTGCTCCTTGTTTCCAGCTGCTAAATTGCACTGTGACACCGTTAAATATACATTAAATACATTCCTAATGTTACTTAAGTAAGTAAATTGCTTCCATTGCCTGAAGGAAGTTCTGCAGTCGCAAGCACAGGGGGGAAGGAAGGGAAAGGCTGACGGGCGAGCGCCGCTCCTGCCAAGCTGCCATCCATCCCGCAGCGGGTCCCTGCTCCTGGGCAGGGAAACTATCCCGCTCCAGGGACATGCCAGATGCCGTGTGGGGCCCTGGCCCCTTGGCTTTGGCCAGGCCTCTGCAAAGTGCTCCTGCCTGCTGTGCCTCCTATGAGGCTCCAAAGCCTTTCTGGGGCCTTAACCACAACCCAGGCAGTTCAGGGGAGGGGAGCAGCATGGTTGGCCAAGGACAGAGGGACACAAAGTGTCTGGTCATTTGGAAACCTTGGGGCACCCGTGACAGCTACAGGGACGTGGACATAGCCCTGCCCACAGCAAAGCCGGGCTGTGCCAAGGGAGTGTGAAACTGCAGCCTCCCACAGCACAGGATTCAGGAATGCCTGTTTACTTAGTGAGCCTGAGCATTCCCAAGAATTGCTGCCACAGGCTGCATGCCGTTCCCTCCCTTAAAGCAACACATCAACATGGGAAAAGCTAGACTTGCAATTCCCCCTCTGCTCAGGTCCCCACGGCCCTAGGGAGAGGATGGCAAGTGTGGACAGCAGGTGTAAGTGCTCCCCAAACCCTCCCCGTCCCTCCCCATCTACATGGGGCTGGTCACAGGCAGAAACACGGGAGCTGCTGCTGCTGCCACCTGCCCAGCTGGCCTTGTCCCCAGCCAGCTCCCAGAACAGCAGGACTTTCTCCTGCTGCAGCCAAAAACGTAGCTAACACCTTGGCCACGCGATGGTGATGGCCACGGGGCAGCAGCCTCTGCACCCCGCTGCTCCAGGGGCTCTCACCTCGAGCTGCCCGTGCCCACACGTCGCAGGGCCTCGCACACGGGTTGGTGGCTTCAGCTTTGCCCTTCCGAGCCAGCGCCGGGCCTGCGTCCTGCTGCGGCACAAGGGCCGCGCGGGCAACACCAGTGTCTGCCGCTCGTTCGCTTCCCCTCCCATTACGGCGTTTGTCACCAAGATGAATTAATGTTGTGCCATTTTTCCCTTCTCATTACAATCTTTGTCATGAGATGAAATATTAGACTCTTAAAGTCTCTATGAATCATAGCCACACGCTCTACGACGTTGACCTTTTCGATGTGCTGTGCTGGGACCCGCTGGCATTTCCTCTCCTCGTGCAGCCACACCAAACGCGCGGGCAGCCTGGGCCCAGGGACACCCAGAGGGACACCAAGGGACACCCAGAGCACCGACCGAGCTGTCACGGCACAACAAAGGTGTGTTCTGGGGGGTTCACTGCAGGATGGGAATTCCGGCCAGGATGCACAAGGAGAGACCCAGGAAGAGGCCCACCCAAAGCCCTGCTTGCTGCAGTGGGAAAGGCTCGCATGTGTCCGCATGCTGAACACCAAGGAAGCAACTCCTATAGAGCTGCACTGGAAAAGCAAACCAAGCTCCCAGCAGTAATTACGCACTTCCCAGCTGGCCAGAGCAAAACATGTGGCCTCCTCACAGTATTGTGAGAGTTTCTTCTGCAATAGGGCCAGCACGTTCAGCTCTTCACGCACGTTCGTGCACGAGAAAGCAGGGGAGAGGGAGAGGATGGAAAGAAGCGTTCCCCAGCGCGGTGACACCACCTGGGGCTGACACGGAGCGGGGAGTTGCAGCGGGACAAGCTGCAGCACTAACAGTGCACGCAAAGAGAAAGACTCCCACGCAGATGTCCAGGGGAGGGGGAAGCCCACACGACACTGCAGCTCTCGAACAGGTTGCATTGCAGGAAACCCTCCCTGCTGGTGCTGCTCTCACGGCCCCGTGCGCCGACCACTCCACGGAGCCCTCCGACTGGGCAGATCCTCGGGCTCCCTGGAGGGCACAGCTGGGGAAGCGCGGGGTGCTCCCTACACACGGGCTTTGTGGAGGTCTGTCTTCCCACAACAACTCACCCCTTGCCCTGCTGCACCATCCCAACCGATTACTGGATGCCTGGGACCTCTTAGAAGAAGGGTGGAAATTCCCTCCTCCGTGACTTGCTGCAGAGGAGGGCAGCAGGTTCAGACAACAGCCAACATAATAGCTCAAGGCACACTGCTAAAGAGTCCATTTGTCCCTGCTCTTGACTATGAATGTGTTTTCGCTTCATCCTCGCTGTGGACGGACGAGGTTGGAATATGCAAGTAAGATCTAGTCAGCTTGAAAGCCCTGAGGGCCTAACAGGGAGATGGGACGTGCAGCAGCCCCACTCAGCTGAGCCCAGCTTCTCCCCTGTGCTCCCCTGCTCTATTAACTATCATGCCCTGCATGGATCTTAAGACCTTTCCAGCTGCTTAGGGTTTCTGGACCACTGCTCATGTTTATGGAGCTCAGAAGTCTTTTAAAAAATAGGAGGGTGCATTTATTGAACTCAAAATCTGCAAGCGTGCCCCAAAACTACTGTTTTAAAACATTCTGTGAAGTTCAAAATGTGCCATTTCAGTCCTTTTGATGACCACCAGAGCAAGAAAAGGCCACGCTGCACCTTGGCAGCATGGAGTGGGACCGGAGCCTGCCAGGAGCGCTGCTCCCTGCCCACGCGGGAAACCCTCCCGCAGCCCTGGGGTGAAACCCACGTGCGGGCGCTCCCGGGAGGCCTCCCCACTGCAGGCCCTGCAGAACTCGCCCGGAAAGGCCACGGAGCTGACACAGAGACCCCAGGGCTGCCGCCCCTCAGCCCGAAGCCACGCGGGCCTTCAGAACTAACCCCTGCACAAGCAGCTTGCAGGAATGCCATAGCTTTCATACCGGAGCTCACGAGAGCACGCACTATCAAGGAGTGCTGGAGACAAGTGGGCAGGTCGCCCTGCCACATTTTTAGGGCAGAGGCGAATTTTTAGGGCAGAGGCCCACCTGAGGCCCCGCGGAGCCGGGCAGCTGGGCCAGCAGCAGGCAGCGCCCGTCCTGGCCGAGCGTGGTCGGGGCACCCGCGCTCTGCTGCCCTGCCTGGCACGGGCACCAAAAGGAAAAGCAAAGCCCATGGAGAGAAGCCAGCCCAGGTGCCAGCTGCCAGTGCAGGGCTGGGGCTGCTCCCTGGCAGCCCTGCAGCAGCTCCCAGAGCAAAGGGCACAGGCTCCTGCCACGCACAGACCCAGCAAAATCCATGCTCCTCCTGCACGGGGCTCCAGGCTGGGCGCTGCTGAACTGGGCCTTGCAAGACTCCCTCTGCAGCAACACTTTTGATTTAAAACCCGAGCACGCAGCTCAGGGCAGCGCTAGCTGTGAAATAATTCTTCCCCCTTAAGCGAGCTCTGCCAGTGTTTTCCCTGTTTTGCAGTAACAGACTCGAACATATAAACAAGCTCATGGCACGCTCTGGGTTAGGCAGCGCCAGGCAGTGAGAGCCCCCCTCCGAGAAGACACTACAGAGAGGAATACTTCTAATTTAAAATCCTTCTAAGTGCTAGAGACATTTAAAGCATTAATCAGCAATTAATACAAATAAGAAACTCAATCTCTCACATCATTAATACTAATTATGCTTTATAGTTGCATTTTCTGAGTAAGATGACAGGCAACATGCATATGGAGGAGGCTGCTTGAGAGAGGTGCTGAAATCAGAAGCAGCTGAAGTGAAGAAGAGAGCAAGGGATGCAAGGGGGGCTCTTGGTTTGCTATAGCCAGAAGAGATGTCCCTGAAAGAGCTGGAATTGGGCCCACAGAGAGCTCAGGTGCCAAGTGCCACTCAGCCTGGAATGTCTCAGGTGCTCCGGCTGCTCTGGTGACACAGTCACTGGCATTTTTCTGGGATGCCCCTGGAGCTGTGGGTGTTTGGCACTTGTGGGAACCAGTCCCAGCGGGTCTCCAGTCGAGTATCAGGAATCAGAGCCAATTGGGGCAACGCTGGCTTCAGCTTTTGCCACGCCGAGTGCGACACGGGAGGCTCTGAGGATGTGAGAGGTGGTGCTGAGGCCAGCTGGGCTGGCAGCGGGCCAGAGCCTTCAGCCTCCCCTCATGCCCAGTGCGCTCGCTGCCCTGCACGGCCACCCCACAGCACCAGGCCCTGCGCTGACAGCAGCTGCACGTGCCTCGGCAAGGTGGGGCTTCACCTCTCAGGATGTTTACATGTGAAATGAGGAACGGGACAAGGACTGCTGGAAAAATCAATCCCACGTTAATGTGCTCGATGACAAGTTCCTACTGCGCTGTAGCCAGCAATTCAGGAGGGAATTGGTAGTTAAACCAAACAAAACAGAAACCAAGATTGCATTTACTCTGGTTTCCTCAAGCGAGGCCTATTCCTAAACATGTGCTGCCCACCTTCTTAAGCCTGTCACCTACTCTCGCTTTCCCCTCGTACCTGCTTGTGCCCGTGCTGTGTGTCCCAGCTCCCGCACTGGCCGGCACACCGCACCGTGTGCCACTTGTAAGGAAGTGCTGCAAGGGCCAGGACCTAAATCAATTATGATATACATAACAGCACAGCATATTTGTCAAAGGCAATCTGGACTCTGCTCATGACAAATGTTCTCTGTCTGGGTTCCCCATTGCTTCATTTGGCCTAGCTCCAGCTGCTTGTCCTGCTAGGAGCAGACTTCATTCGGAAAAGGCAGCAGAAGCTGGGGAAGTCATTACACAGGTTGTCTCTGCCCGGCCCAGCCTTGTGGTGAATTATACCTACGAGGCTACAGAGGCATTTGGCTTTATTTATTTTACCCCAACAGGGAAGGCAATTCTGAGCAGGATTAGCAGTGGCAGAGCATCTTAACTATAAGCTCTTGAAAGATGGCCCTATGCAAGCGTATTTCAAGTTGACTTGTGCTCTCTGGCCTCCTTGCACGAAGGAAAGATGCCCTTTGCATCATGAGCAAGTGCTAAAGGACAACACAGCAAGAAAGACATTTTGCTGGCCAATAAAATACAGCCAGTGCAGATCTGGAGGAAGAAGAAACTGGTGGCAACGAAACTGGTGGCGACGCTGCGCTCGGCTCCGGTGACTCGGGCTGCTCATGGCACATCCGTGGGCTCTGCTGAGCCGCTGGTGTGGCAAGAGGAGGTGAATCCAAGGTGCTCCCAGGCTCCCAGGTGTTGGAGCCCCGCGGGGGCCCCGGGCAGCATCCTGCACTCCGGGCAGCAGCGCGCGGCTGCCACCCGCGGCCCTGCAGAAGCCTCAGAGCACTTCAGCCTGAAAGAACTTCTGTGCAGGAACTTTAAGCAATGGACATCATGCTGGCAAGAAGTAGCAAGGCTTCTTATTCTTGGCTCTGTCACTGACCTGCTGTGTGACCTCAGGCAAATCACTTTACTTCTGCATGCCTCTTGTACTTCCCGTCTTTCATCTGTCTTGTCTGTCTGACTGCAAGCTTTGGGAGGGGGATTAGCTCTTGTTATGAGTATGCAGCACCGACCACAGGAAGGCTTTAATCTCTGCTGGGACTCCGAAGCACAGTGCAAAACCTACAGCTATTCTGCAGTCCAGACTGTCTGCATTACCGCTCTGCATGGCAGCGTTGCAGAGCGCTCCACGTGGGGCAGCGCTCCACGGCTGCCACGTCAGCCCTGCGCCTTCATTTTCGGTTTTCATCACTGGCTGCACTCGACAAGCGATGTTAGGAGCCGGGCCTGCTTTGCCTGGACGATGTTTGGAACGTGTTTTCCTCGTGCACTGCAGCAGCCGCCCTGTAAGAAGGAGTCCTCCCCTCCGCACGGCCGTGCCAAGAGCAAAAGAAAACAAACTTTGATGACCGTATCCTTTACAAATGACTCTTAATAAACTGACGGGGAGCTCTTCTGTTACTGTTTATGGGATGGAAACCCTGCACATTTACGAAGTGCTGTACAGACGTGCAGCTGGCCAAGGGAAGGCCAGGCTGGTTTCATTGGCTGTGGAAGATGCACGCTCACCCCGACGCGGTTCTGACCCCAGATGTGTGTGTGTTGAAGGAGGCGTAACTTTCTCCTCTGCTGCTGCTTGCTTTGTGGCGTCCCCATACAAAATAACCTTGTGCAAACTGCAAAGCAGCTTTGGGCTGTGGTATAACCTGTAAGGAGCAGCTGTCAGCAAAGACAGCGGCTCATGTTATCGCACAGCACAATGCTCTGCACTGCTCTCGTTTTGCGAGATGCGCTGCCTCCCGTTGTCCCTTTTGTAGAGGTGCTTTCTGGCTTCCTCCTCTTCTGTTGTGACAGCTTTTGTCTTTGTACCACTGGTGCAAAACTAAAGAGATCTCTGAATGAGAGAGCACTTTTGTTCTCCTGCAACGGAGAGATATGCCCGGTTTTTCAGGTGGAAAATAAAGTATAGACATGTCTCTGAATTCCCCTTTTGTTTTTCCTAAGTTTTACAACCTTACTTATCTGTAAATAAAATCATCATTTTATATATATATTTTTATTTCATAGCCCCCTGCATAAATGCAACTCCACGCACCTGGGCAGCTGACAGCTGCCCTGTGAGATAGTGGGTGGCAGTTTAAACCCAAGGCATCCATCACGGAGATATAGTGGCTGCCTGCCGCTTGCGCCGGGATGTATTGCGGGATGCAGGAGCTTGCTCTTTGAGATATGCCATCATAACTCTGATAGATTAAAGCACCACGTCCAGGAAACAATTGTGTACGGAGAAAAATGGTGTCATAGATCTGCCAGGTTACAGCCCAGATTCCCGGAGCCAACCAGGGGTGGCGGGGCTGTATCTCGGCTCGCAGCAGCCACCGGAGCAGCCTGATGACAGTTCTGCTCTCAAACAGCCCCATTATGGCCTAATTAGCATACATGAATTGCAGATTTAAAGCATTAAAGTGATGTACAAATCATTAATTTTTTGTCAAATCCATGTCAGCCTTGTGTATGCCTTCCTATTTTAATGTTGCATGACAGTGAAAAGGAGTCTAATCCTCTGTATATAAAGAGGAGAGATTTGGTGTAGCTGATATAATGAGATCTATTTAAACACTGGATGTTTTGCAGCTTTGAGTGTATCTGTTTAGAGAAGAAGGAAAAAAAAAAGCCACATTTGTCCCATTAGGGTTAATTGTGAAAGGATGTAAATATATTCAAAGCCCCAGGGGCAGTTCTACATATTGTCTGTAGAAAGAGAAGATATAAAGCTTGTTTTCTACCAAAACTTCCTTTTCATTTTGCGACAAATAAAGAGAACCACATGTTTGCACAAGATGGACCTGATTTTCCGAGGAGATGAGGGGCCATATCTCCTCTCGAAGCCAGCAGGGAGCACTCAGGAAAATCACTTGGAAAACCAAAGCTGAGCTGCATGCGTCTGAATGGCATGTGACAAAGTCAAGAAACGGAGCTTATGCTGCCTGCAAAAAGCCCAGCACGTGGAGTTACTGGAAAGAGTGAGCAGGACTGCTTTGAGGAGGGATGTCCTAACCTGTCCGTGCTCCAGAGATCCTTGGGAGCCGTTGGGAAAACCCGCAGGCTGCGGATAGCTGCTCCCTGAGCCTCCGCAGAGCGGGTTTGGATGAGACTCCATCTGTTCTGGCCTCATGAGTCGACTGCTCCCTTGCTCCCACGTTTCACGCAGGCCCTGCTTTCCCTGCTCAGCTGTAAAAGTGCTTTTGCATGTTATGCTCCAAGCAGATGATAAAGCCCCTGCTCTGAGCTGAGAGCCCCATTTGACACCATCGGGCACCCCCCCGCCACCCGATTAGAGTGTCATCCAAGCCCCCTTTCACTGAGCCAATTATTCCTCCACAGCGAGTGACATTTCGCAGGCGCCACCAAGCAGCACGTTTCCCATCTCGTGGCAGACTGCGCGAAGCCCAGATGCAGGAACACAGAAGGTCCTACTTGACTCTCCTACTCCATCTCTCACGCAGCCGTGCTCCGTGCTGGATTGCTTGGATTCAGGGCAGTTGCACAGGAGGTGAGGAAGAGAGGCGGTTTTGGCAGCTGTGTTCAAGTATTTTATGCTTCAAAAAGATGAAGTATTGGCAGTATTGCCCCAGCAAGGCACACAACTCCAGATGCTGGCTGGGGAGTTTCGGAAGAGATAATACAATTAGGCATCCAGTGCCAAATTATTTTCCTTGGGAACTAGAACCCCCACCTTTCAACTGCTTAGAAATTGCCTGCCTCTCCCCTAATTCCATAGCTCCCTGCGATCCCAGACCAGCAGGCTTGGTCAAGGGGGGTTCTTTGTTTCAGATCTGTGTGTTTCTGCAGTCAACAGCCCTCTTGGGCAGATGATTTCTCCTACAGTTCAGTGGAATGACTTTCCCAGCAGCAAATAATCAGCAGTGTAGCTCATCTTTTCTGACAGGAGCTGAGCACAGAGATGGCTCTCCCCGGGCTAGCAAAAAAAGAAGGCTATAGAGGAATGAAATTGCCATTGAGGAACGCGGCAAGCAGAGAGGCAGCGCATGTCAGCTCCACACCTGGACAGACAGATGTGCAGGACTTACCTCCGAGTCTCTTCAGCTGTTCACACGCCGGCCCGCTGACCCACAGCCCCTGCACGGCCTCTGCGGAGAGCCTCAGGCCACCTCATTGTCCTTGCGTCTGGAATATTAAGAAACAAGACCGTGAATTAAACAGAGTTATTTTTTCTCAGTGAAATGCTGGACGTTTGCAAAAAGACGAGATGGCTTCTCAAGGGCACCATACCCATATCCGTGCACCTGGCAGTAGCCCAAACCACCTGAGTTCAGAGGGGAGCATTTTCCAGGCGCCAGGGGAGATGTAGAGGGATGCAGGGAGCTGGTGCGGGTTAAGGACGGCTCTGGGATTAATGCTTAAGAAACCTCTCGGAAGAAATTAGTTTCTGCTTCCAGCTCTCACAGCTGGCTCCCACAGCTAAATGAAACGGAGGAAATATTACAGCCCCCTCTGCCTGGGGGAAACTCATCACTCCAGAGAGCAGGAGGAGGCAAAGCTGCTGCAGCTCTGTTGTGGGTAGGAGCACATCGCCTTGCCCGTGCCCTCCCGGCACGACTGCCAGGGAAGCTGCACGGATCCGTCCCTGAGGATCGCGCAGCAAGTCCTGTGTGATTCCACAGAGGCTCCAGGCAGACCAACTAATTATTCTTGCCAATATTTTAGGAGTCCCAAAGAGACGTAGGTCCTCTATGTATATAGGAAGAGCCTTGATGTGTAGATGAGGAATGGTCCTTCAGAGGATGGGGATCCCAGGTACTCTTTAGTCTTAATGTGAAGTCTTAAAGCAAACCACAGATAAGTGGGCTGCCTCTCTCAGCCTGGGAGCAGTGGCTGCCTTTGGGGCAGGGAGGCAGAGCAGGTGAAAGGCTCTGCTGCAAGCCAGGAGCAGGAGGGGAATCCTTGGATTTCGTGCCCACAAGGCCGGGCCCTCCTGAACACGGTGTAAGCCCCCATTCCTGCCCGCTAGCTCTCCAGGCCTGCCGTGGGGTAAAGGGTTCTCGGGGAAATGCTCCACAATGCAGTGAGAGCTGTAGCAGGGATGTGTTTTACAGAGCCCTGCTTAGAGTCTGGTGCTGGAGGGGAAGGGTCGTCCCGTGCCAGGCAACCTGCGGAGCCGCAGTAGGGCCCTCCAGCTGCTGGAATTCCCATCCCAGCCTTCCCAGCACCGCAGTGCTCAGGTGGCTCCTCGGGAGGCCGCCGCTCCCAGGGGGTCCAGCTCTCAGGAAACCTCGGGAGCGAGATCACAACAAAGGGCCCGCTAATTAAACAGAGAGATCAGGAGAGTGTCAGCCGGCCCTGGGGACCTGGTTAATTCCATTAACTGGAGAGTTCCTGCAGAATCTTCTGCAGTAATTGGTATGTTGATCTGGTCCCTGCGCTCTTGTGTGAGAGAGGAGAGCCTAAGATCTCCATGTCATCCCAGAGCTCGGATGAGCTGGCCCTGCACTGCGCTCTGCTAGTGATCTTCAAAAGGCATTATTTATAAAAGGAGCTTTCTGGGATGCTGTTCAATCCATGCCCATTATCCATGCAAATTCCTCAAGCTGTGTTGGGTTAGATAGCTGCCGGTGTCATATCTGGAAAACCAACTAACCTGCAGAAATGTCTGCTTAGTTCTTTATTTAGCACAATGAGGTCGGGATTAGTCAGTCAAGGCGCTGGATTAGCATCATTGGTAGCCATGGCAATTGCCATTTGTGTGACAATCCATGTCACCTTTCCCATTAAAATTCAGCTTCAAATACCTAGGAGAATCCCATAGTCCTCTCTGAATCCCAGGAATATCATATCCCATCACTCAAGCTAGAATAAATCCAAACACATTTGAAGCTTTATTCACATAAGCCGAAACCACAGGAAAGAATTAAGGACGAGAAGCATCAAGAGAGCAAGCGCATCCCAGTTACCCTCCAAGTCCATCCAATGTGAATCCTGTGGTTCTGTGAAATGCCCTGCCATGATTCACTGCGCTCCGGAGAATCCCTTTAGGTGAGGATGGGAACGGTCCCTGTGGCTCCTGCTAGCTCAGACCCCGAGTCTGGAGGCCGAGCTTGGCAGGGAGCATCCCCAGCGAGGAGCTCCTCGTGCCCGTGAGAGCTGCATGAGCCGAGGCTTTCCGGGGCAAGGCCAGCGCCAGGCAGAGGAAGGAAAGATCAGTAAAGATCAATCCTTGCTGCTGGGTTTCCCATGGGGATTACGGCCGGACGCTGTGTGAAAGGGCTTCTCTGGGGCCAGAAGGGCTCTCGTATGAAACGCACCGCGCAGCTCCTGCCCAAGCTCGTGCTCGGGAGCTTCATTAAAAGAGGGGATGCAGCCTAATAGGATTGGCTTGATCAAAGGGTGCCGTAAGCAAACACGGCAACAGGCATTTTTATTCCACAACTCCGTGCATTGGAATATGCCTGTTTTCCAGGCTGGGCTTCTCTTAAGGAAGCAACTGTTCAGCACAGAGAGCTTTTTCTGCGTGGAGAGTTCCCATTAACACCCCAGGCAGGGTTGCACCTTTGAAACCCAGCCTGGAGTTACCCCTTAGGTCAGCAGAGGGAAAGCCTGAGGATGAACTGCTCACACTGCTCCTTCCCCCTTCTGCAATGCTTATTGGGGAAGCTGCTGGATTATAGTGCTGACCAACACAATATATCCACAGTGCAGAAAGAAAGTCAAGGTCCTGCTTTGAAAGAGCTGCAAACACCCTGTACCCCTGTGGAAACTATGACAGATTCACTCCCAGATGGACGAACCACAACCACATCCGTCAGGTTTCGAGGGCCTCCTCTCAGAGCACGGGCAGCCCGACCTGCCTGGTGCCATTCGCACTGTTCATGCCTCACACTCGACTCCTCCTCCTCTGGGTCAGGAGCCCACATTTCCTTCTGGCATTCGAACATTTTGATCACGGTGTACAACTGTGCATTAAAAGACTTTACCTGGAGGAGCTATGAAAGTTATTTCTCCTCCACATCTTTTGCAGAGATACTTTTGTGTGTGTGTGTAATTGAACAGTCCTAATCTCAAATGTAAGCTAATTAAAACAATTTTCTTGCCATCAGATTATGGCAATTTTCTTACTATCAAGCATTTAAAGCCAGCATTGTGCTGGCATGGACTCAAAGGGAAACAATGAAATATGGTTGAGAAAAAAAAGGGAAGTCCAAAAGAATTTTATCCTATGGATATTTCCATGAATAACTTAAATTATGCAGCTGTCCTCAGATACACCAGGCTCAGTTCTCACATACTGAGAGAACCTGATAAAAATATACTTATTTGGAAATGCACTCCCTTTGGATATTCCCAGTATATCCGAATATCACAAGGCTTTCAAGACACCTGCAAAGGCTGGGACTTCAGAGGGGGAAAAGGAGGCAGCTCCTGAAGATGGAGCTGAGGGAGAGGGAAATCCGTGGCCTGCCCCGCGTTGTCAGAGGCACCAATGCTGCTCACAGACACTTGCACACTGCATCTGACTTAGCCGTGTGATTTGGTATCATTTCTTTTTTCTAAGTGATGCCATATGCACAGGCTGGAACAGAAAGGGCTGGCACGGCTTCAGGAACAGTGTTTACTTTGTGTGCGTGTGGGGGCATCCCTAGGAATTTTTATTGGAGCTGGATAAAGGATGCTATTGTATACTGTAAATGGATGGGGATCATAGGCAAGATCTTAATCTGAACTGTCTGTTGAGCCCCGCATTTACAGAGAGCTTTAGTTACTTCCTCAGCTACCACTACAAAGGATATAATAAAAACTCACCTATGACCATGCATAGCCTGAACCTGCCCACGGCCGGGTCCGTTGGCAAATATATTTTGGCTATTTTGTCCCTACTTTGGGGATGCCAAAGAGACTCAAACATTTTTGGAGGCTCCGTGTCACCAAAGTCCCTGGACAGAGCCCAGCGCGCGGGCCAGCGGATCTGGCATCCAGTGCATTCAAAATAATGCTTGGAAAAATAATTTTACAAATGATAAACTATGCAAAACTCTCTTCTTCCTGGCATTATTAATAACCGTGTAGTTATCAGACTGCAAATAAGTTTGAATCAAATGCAGCAGCACTTTATGAAAATAGAGTGTATATATCAATGTACATTGTGTATAATTGGTGCCATTTGAAATGATGAAGTGCTACTAACTGATCTTCATAAAATAATACTTTGCATTTATATAGTGCCTTCCATCTGAGATCTCAGAGCACTTTGCAAGCGTTAGTGATTTAACTCTCTCTGAGCCCTTCCAGTTAGCTGCTGCTCTCCTCAAGCCTACGGATGTGGAAAGCAAGGAAAGGGAGCAAGAGACTGTGCAAGGAAAGTGGGAATCAGGGTAGGCACATCCTGCTGCATAAAAAACCCACATTTTTTCAAATTTGAACAGAAGCTGTAAGTTTTCAGCACCTCCAAAAACGAAGCTACTTTGGTTGCTCTTTTGGATGCAAATGCCCAAGTTAGCTTCAATGATTCCTCCAAAGTCCTGCAGGAAATGTGTAGGAGAGCTGACAAGAGGGATGCGGAGCGGCTGGCTGAGGGCCCGAGCTCGGGCGGGGAGGCTGCTGTGCACAGACCGCCCGACCCCGCGGCCGCGCGCGCCCTCCGGGCCTTGCGGCCCCCTCGGGAAAAAATAAAATAGCAAAAAGTAGAGGCAAAAGATGCCTGCAAGGGGCAAGCTGCGGCGCTGGGTGCGCTCGCTCTGCCGGGAGCCGGCACCGCTTGGCGAGGGACGCCGCTCCAGAGGGAGCATGTGCACTTCCACAGGCAATCCATGGGGAAAAGACAAGGAAGTTGCTTGTGAGTTACCACAGAAATGGTAGAGAAACATTACTTGAATCGCCAAAATGACGGTGGAGCAGTATCACTTGGCATCTTGCTTTCTGCTCTCCAGAAAGCACAGAGTCAGCCTTATTTCTCGCGGGACACAACGTCCCCCGCACTGATCTGCCTTTGGTCTGTGATCGGGGATCCTGGCCGGCGCTTTCTGCCTCTCTATCTCCTCTCTCCCCTCGTCCTTTTTCCAAGACAATGCATTCTTTCCCTTGTTTCTCAATTTATTGTTTGAAAGAAATATTTACTGAGCAAATGTGGAATGCATCAGAGTGCTTTGCAGAGCTGCCAAGGGGTCAAAGGTCTGGGATAAAAATGATGTTGAAACAATAATTAATTAGCTGACATTCTCCTAGAAAATTTGCTTTGGGAAAAGCTATGGTAAATCAAGACAACAGGACAAAATGACAGAAAAATGAGTAATGAGGGAAAGAGGGGTAGGAAGAAAGAAAAGCTGCATGGGCAGATTTACTCGCTTTTGAAAACGATCCGATCTTTCTCAGCCATTGTCCTGGCCCCTAAACAAAAATCTTCTCCAATAAATAATTTCAAGCTGTTTTCAGTGACTAAACCACAAAATGTTCCATCCTGCATAAATTGTATTTACAGCATGCAAAACCGATTAACGTTCTTCCAATGCATTTATAGGACTTCTGGTCTGCAGAGGCCATCTGTTTTGGGGTATTTCTGGAATAGCAGCATCATCTCGACAGTAGGAACACGGAGGGGCCCGAAATTTCCCCCCAACTCGGTGCAGCTGCAGAGATGACTCAGGAGCTGCTTGGGTGTCTGTGTGACTCGCCAGGCAAACGCGCGCCCCTGCCCGCTCAGGAGCCGTCCTCGGCCTCCGTGCGCGCGACCAGGACGCGCTGGGAATTTCAGAATATTTCAGAATATTTCAGAATATTTAAGGTTGGAAGGGACCTCTACAGATCATCTAGTCCAACCTTCCTGCTCAAGCAGGCACACCTAGAGCATGTGGCACAGGGTGGCATCCAGGCGGGTTTTGAAGACCTCCAGAGTAGGAGACTCCACAACCTCCCTGGGCAGCCTGTTCCACTGCTCTGTCACCCTAACAGTAAAGAAGTTGCTCCTCACCTGGAGACGGAACTTCTTATGCTTCAGTTTGTGGCCATTACCCCTCGTCCTATCGCTGGCCACCAGTGAGAACAGCCTGTCCCCTTCCTCCCTGCATTCTCCCTTCCTGAACTTATACATATTAATCATATCCCCTCTGAGCCGTCTCTTCTCCAGAGAAAAAAGGCCCAGCTCACTCAGCCTCTCTTCATACGAGAGATGTTCCATTCCCTGACGGCGGTGGCTCCGGCCTCCCCAGCACCGTGACTACCCCCTCGCACAAGGGGCTGCTGGAGACACCGTGGCCGTGTGGCTGCAAGGCCCACCTTGCTGCAGCGGTGGTGGCAGCACTAGGCTGTGCTGGATCCTCAAGGGAGTGCACAGATACCCGGGCCTGGGAGCAAGAGGCTGGCAGCAACCAGCGGCACAGGACACGTAGCCACGTGCCCTCCGTGCCCAGGAAACCCGCACGGTGACAGTCCGTCCCTTCACACCAGGGCACAGGAGCTGCACGAACGGTCTGGCCCCAACTTCCACAATTCCAGCAGAGGACCAGGAAGGCCAGGGCTGAATGTCCCAGCTCTGCTTGCAACTGGAAAACTCAGCAGCTGCTCAAGGTACCCGGAGCACGTGGGACCAGCAGGCTGCGGCGTGTGCACAAACCTCCTCCTGTGCTTTGCAGCAGCAAATAAATGTAATAGATACGGCTCTTTGGAAAAAAAAAGAGGAATAAATACGCTCGCACAATGCTCTGCACAGCCATGGAATAACTGGCTATGATCTGGAAGCTCAGATGTGTCCTGCAACACAGTGCAGTCATTAAGCCCCAGGTATTAGGGAAATCACAGGCGCCTGTGTCGCACAGCGGACTTAGCGAGGCCGGGCTCATTATCCAATAAACAGGCGCTTTCATGTGCTTGGCAGATTTGTCCTTGCGGCGAGACTTAGCAGCAAGTTGTCAAAAGGAGCCTTGTGCAGGTGCTTCGCACTTAATACCACGGACACGGGGGAAAACGTAATCCAGATTGTGTGCGCCTAAAGCCCGCGATTTACAAAGCTGTCTCAGGACATGCCGACATCCTGCTTTTGTTCAGGATGAATGTGCGAGCCAGCAAATGCAGAAAGGGCTTGAACTTGCCCAGATTAGGGGGATGATCCCCCTTCTTAGCTCAACGTGGCTCCCGCAGAAGACAAGGGGAGCTCTGGCTGTCCGCAGTGCGGGACGGGGCGGATGGGCCGGCTGGGCCTTCCCTGTTCCCAAACGCTGCCTGCCGCAGCCACAGCTCTTCCCTCTGTCTCCCTCTCGGCCATTAGGATTCCCGAAGGGAGCCTGTTTTCACCTGAGTAAATATTCCGCTCCCGTCCTCATTTTCACACATGAGCTGGAAGCGAGGCACGGTAGCAGCGCTCTGGGGATGTGGCTCTAATAGATTCGCAAGGTTGACTTGTTTAAGTGGGATTTCATTGTATTACACAGAGGATTCTTTCCTAAGGATGTGATTATTCCAGGACTGATCCTACCGCTGTGATACGACCACTTTTGGCACTGTGCTCGCATGGCATGGGATTAGTCTTCTGGCACTGTATAAAATGACTTAGACATGTTGCCTTACTTATTAGCATGTGCTGTTGCAGCTCATTTTACAAAGGCAACAGCTGCAGCCATTACTGCCACGGTTATGTCATAATTTGGTGTGTCAAACACCTCCGCGCAGCGCAGGCAAGAGGCACATTTGTTCGTCTCACTTGTCACTACGTTCGCTCCCCCTTCCCGGGCTTTCCCGCTCAGCCGGAGCGAAGCCGCGGCTCGCGCAGGCCGGGTGTGGACCGGCACGTAGCGCGGCCCCACGGAGACTGGGAGCACTGGGAGCACTGGGAGCGCTGCCGCTGAAAATAAGCGGGCTGCTCGTGCGCAGCCACCGGCACTCGCCGCGGGGCCGCAAGGGCTCTGCGAACGCTGCTGCTTTCGGCTCCGGGCAGCCTCCGGCCGGGGGGCACGTGAAGGATGTTCCCGCCCTTCCTGCAGCAGCTCCGAGGGCTGCGGGAGCTGCAAGGCCACCTCTCGGGCACAGCTCACCTGCGGGGCAGGACAAGCTGGGCCCAGGACCACTGCAGAACATGAGGCCTCTCCCAGTCCAGCCCATTTTGGTCCAAACAGGCAAGGAGCATCCAGAGAAGCCCGCCAGCTTTCATTTGCTTGGAAAGAGGAAGACGAAGGAGAGGAGATGGGGGTGGTGGAAGGCGATCCAGGCTGTGACCTGCAACAGCTGACATTTCTATTCTCTTTTTAATTAAATAAGCCCCAGACACAGGAGCACATGCAGATTCCCCTGCGTGCCTTCCTCCTCTTCCTCCTCAAACCTCATTAAGGAAGGGGACAGCAATCAAACCAGGAGCGCAGGGCTCTGCTCCCGGCTCTGGCTGCAGCACATCTGGCATCTCCCTCGCAGGAGCAGCCAGGGGGTTCTTCAGGGACCCCCCTGGGAAGCTGGGAGGTTTCCGAGTGCCCTCCCTTGCTCCGGGCACAAGCAGCGGGGATGCCCAAGATCCACCTGTGTGGAAAAGAGGAGCGCTCCAGCCAGGCAGGCCGTGCCGAGACACCGCTCCGGCTCAGGGGGCAGAGAGCAACTGCAGCCCGGCCGCTCCAGCGCAGCACGTGCCAAGGCCCCTCTCCTTGCCCGGCGGGGCTGTGAGGAGGAAGCTCCTCGGGGTGATCCGGGAGCTCATCCCGATGGCCAGAGGGACCTCTGGAACTGCAGGGCTCGTTGCCTCCACTGCAGAGCCGCTCGCCCTCCGGAGGCACCTGAGGGGCAGGTGAATTTATCTGCCGCCGCATCATTTCTCCTGGCAGATCTGACAGCTCGTAATGCCTCCGGTGCCTGACAGCCCCGCTCCTCTCCGATTGATAAATAATCTCTTTCTGATTTGAGCAACCGAGGAACATCTTGAGCCTGTCACGCTGGAGAAGATCCATCAGTCTCCCGTGGCACGAGTGAGGTGTCTGAAAAATGCTGTTTGTGCAGCCATTCTGGGCCGCTCGGCCCCGGCCTCCCCCTGTGTTTTGATGGTTTCTCAAAGCACAACAACACTTTTTAACTCTTTGCGAATGAAGCGGCGTTCTGTTGTTATGGAAACTCAGGATCTAAAAATAATGTAAAGAAAAGACCACCTTTAATTGATATCACCAGAAGTTGTTATGGTAACTGGAATTTTAAAAGTAACTAGGTTAAACTCCATTTCTTTTTATCCAGAGCTTTGCATAAACAAATTCTGATTAAAATATCAGGTTTAATTTAATCAGTTAATTAATGTCACTAAATGTCATTTATCTTACAAGTCTCATTTATATTCAGTGCCGAATTACCTAACTTGCTGAGTTCTAGCTCTGGCGCGTCGCTCAGTCTGCTCTTGGGGAAGGGGGTCACTGTGCAGGCTACCGTGGGGCTCCCAGTGCCTGTGGTGCCGGCGCATCCTGTGGGGCTGCTAACCCTGCCATGGGGCTCCGCGTGAGCCCCGACCCAGGTCGCCCGCTCCATGTCTTGCTCTCCCTGAGCTTCCCCACGTGCCCGGAGCGTTTCCCTGTGTCCCACTCACTCACAGATCCTGCTTTCCACCAGATTTCTTCTCTCCTTGCTTTCCTCCTTGCTTCCCACAATCCCATCACTCCCGGCTGCCTCTCATCTCTCTGATCCCTGCTCACAAATCTGCGGGGGGAAAGGCCAGCAAAGGTTCATTACGACCATTTGGCCCTGCAGGCTGTAGTGTTTCACCCAGGGCTGTCTGCACTCAACCTGCAACTTCTCTGTGAGCGATTAGTGTCTCTTTCACAAAGGCGTCTCACCTTGATTAAAAGACTGCAGCTAATGGAGAGCCCACGACACCTCTCGATAGCTTGACCTCGAGCTGTAACCTTCCCCGTTAAAAATAAATGCCTCATATCTTTCATCCAAATGTGCCTCGCCTCCGCTGACAGCCCTCGGACCTCTCTGTGGACTTTAACATCTGAGCTGTTCACCTCCAGGGAAAAAATTGCCCCGTGTTGGCACGGGAGCGGTGCCGGGCGCTATCCATCGTCCGCGTGCCGCGGCCCCGGACTGGGCTCTCACGGGCGCCCCTCTCCCAGGGACGGAGGCACCAGCTCGTGCGCCGGCCACTGGCCCCACGGAGCTGCTGGCGGCAGCTCAGGGACCTCTCCTGGTCCCGAGGCCACGTGGGCTCCCCGCTGGGCATCCTCTGCCAGCCACGGAGCCGGCACCAGGAACTTCCTCCCCTTGTCAATGCTGCGGAGACCAGTGAAATTAACCTTCTTTTGGAAAAGCTTGTTGAGTCTCTCATCGCCAGGCAGAATCTCCAGAGCTCCGAGTGAGTCTCCCTGTCATTTGTTGCTCATCCATCTTCCCACATCCTTTCTTTCTGGGAGGCCAGGCACTGGACACGGAGCAGCCCATATAAGAAGCGACATCGTTCCCTGCTGGATCCCTTGCTTATTTGCCCAGGGATTGCACCAGCCCTTGGAGCCACACACATTTACTTGTTCATCCAGATCTCTGCTCTCTAGTACTCGGCCCCAAAATGAGAACATCACCTGCATTGTGGTTTGTGAATACGTGACCTTCCCAGTGGCTACCCGCGTACACCAGCTTTCCGAAGGCATCCAGCGTGCCGAGCAGTGCAGATGTTGCTGCAGGGGAGCTCTGTCCTGATTAGCATCACTTATCACGCCAGGGCTGTTCATTTCACCTGCAGAGCTCACCAGCAGTGCTGCCGCCCTCCACCTCCGTTGCGAACCCGTTTGTACTGGCCTCCAAGCTTTCAACCTTGCTTCTTCCTCTGCTCTTACATAGCTAGCCTGCTAAATCACATCTCGATAGGAACAGCTTCCCGAAAGGATCCAAGAATCCCCAGTAAAAAGGAAGTCCCAGAAGTCGTATTTAAGGAATCACATGTGAAACTTGCCCAGGCAGCTGCAACTTCCCAGTATCCCGTGGCCATCCTTCCATCAGCCCCTGCCTATTCCATGCCCTGTTTGGAGCACGTCCTTTCCCTGCTAAGCTCCTTGCATGCCATTACTACCAGCAACATATTATTATTAATCCTACTAACAGCAGATGCACATGCAGTATGTGGCTTGTAAGCACAAGCACGCAAGTAGCTACAGATCAATCTATTTGCCTTTTTTTGATGTACTGTAATCGATCTGTAAACCAGCTGTGGAAAGGACTGTATTTTGTTCTTATGAAATGGAAATTTCTCCGAGTGCAAGTGGTTTCTTATCAAATGCTTCTCCAAAAATTAAGCTTTTAATTTAATCAACTTGAAGATTTTTTTTAATCTTTCTTCCTCTGAGCTACCAGCTAGAGAGCAGCAGATTTGCTTTACAACTTAGAGAGCAAAACAAATCCTACCCTGTGTTCCCTCCGAATGCCTGGCTGCCACTGCCGCCCCAGCTGCTCGACCTGTCCTGCTGAGCTCCCTCATCCTGGACACTTCCCAATGTCTGGCAGCAGCCCTGCTCCCACCTAAGCTCAGCTCTCCTAGTTTGCTTTCCCTGCTGCCTGTTACCCAGCTGCCTGGATGACAGCAGGGTATTCGAGCTGATCAGAGTCACCGAATGGCTCTGAGGGGACAAGGTTACCGGGAGGCCTAGCAATTTACTCGCCCACCTTTTATTTTTTGTGGTTGAAGGTTACGGAGAAGCTGCATCTCCTGGGCCACCTCTTTAAACACTGACCCTGCATCCTGAGTCCCTGGATTTGTGGGAGGGAGACAATCTTGTGGGCACTGGCAGGGGAAATGGGCACCAAATACTCTCAAACAGGGCTGAAACCCTTGAGAAAATGGCCTTGGGAAATCACAGATCCTCAGATGTATGCGGAGCTCCAGCTCCAGTCCCATGTCTTCCACCACCCACTCAGTCTGCCTCTTGTTACAGGATCCCTAAGAATACAGAAAATGCAGATGATTTTTAATATTTTCTGTCTGAGGTGCACACAGCGAAACAACATATCAGAACTTGCAATCCATTTTCTGAACTGTAATTTGGTATCAGAACAAATTCATCATTCAGGGTAGTCATTAGAGATGAGGGGAATTAGTCTTTTTCCTCCCGATGTTTTTAACAACCTTCTCCTCTGTCTTTTTCAGAGAAGTTTCAGGCTTTATCCGAAAGTCAAGCCTAAGTACTTACCTTCTGAAACACCAGTGGGGTATTTGTGGTTTAAGCACCTCCTGCTGCCCTTCTCTCCCTTTGGCACCTTGGCTATTCCCCCAGTGCCTCCTCTTTTCCATTGAAAGCAAATCCCTTTCCGTTTTGTTTAACTGTGTGTTTCTTTCCTGAAGGCTTTTTCTGGGCAGATTCTTTGAGGAGCTCCAGCAGCCATCCCATAAAAGCGTGGTTGATGCTGCCAGGGTGCCAACTCTCCTTGCTGGGCTCCCAAACACACGTCGAGGTGCACACGGAGCCGGCACACGAGGGTAGCTGGGTGACCTGGTGCCCAGACTGACCATGGTGGCCGCAGGAATCTCCCTCTCACAGGTTTGCTCTGCTCACAGCTGAGCTCAGAAATAGTTGCCTTCCACTTTGGGCAGCCTGTGTAGAAAGAAGGCCTGGCCCTGATGGACACTGTTATATCAGACAAATATTTGGATGCATTGATCCAAGCGAATGAAATTGCAAGCAGGCCGAGCTTATGTACAGCCACCGAAGTCACCAGGGGCACAACAGCTGGGGGACAGGCAGAGGAAGCCAGAAATTGTTCTGCTGCAGCCTCTGCAGACCTCGTTTGACATGTTATTTATCTTCTTCTTTCACAGGCCTCTCCTGCCAAGAAAGTGTGGGGATACAAGGATCGCTCAGAGAGCTCTTTACTTGCCTATTGAATGAGCAATTTTGGATGAGCAAGATCAGGTAGCCTGCAAGGAGGAAAATGCAACCCTGCCTGGCTTAAACCAAGGGAAACGATAAGAAATAATCAGGTTAATTCTTCAAAAGTTCCACGTCTCCCTGGGAGAAGCAACGGGGCTTCATTTCAGCTGCGGCTCCCTCCGCACTCACACCTCATACACGCACGTCGGGGAGCAGAAGTCTTCGCAAAGGCCACCTCAGCAGGAGCCTTCGGGACAGGCATCTCCAGGAGTGACAAAACAGACCCCGCAGGCCAGGGGCTACGTCTGAGCACTGCTCACGCCAGCGGGACGACGGCACCGCCTGGGCCATCCTCTGCCCCATCAGTGAGCACCTGAGGCTAACCAGGCTCCTGTCCTCTTCCCTTCAGTCCTCTCCCTCTGCGCGGCCGATTCCAACCAGCAGCCACAGTCTCTAGGATAAAAATTCTCCTTGAGTTTATTGGGAAAGCTGAGCTGCTGCAAGCAAGGGAAGCATGAAGTTACAGAAAGCATTTTCGTTCTTTCGAAAATGAGTAATGAGCAGGATGAGCTGCCCAAGAGAAAGCGATGCGACGGATTAATTTGCTCCATAGCATGAAATAATACAATTTAAAGGAAATTAGAATTAATATAAAACATTCGTCTTCAGACATGGTTAAATAATAACATGGAAGAGTGTGACAGTCGATAGGGTAGGAGTCTGAAGGCATCTTAAAATAAATGATGCCAAATAATATTTACATATTTTTCCTTAACACGACACAGTTGCTGTTTCCCCAGTGGGTATCTTAGAGGCTCGTTAGAGAAAGGCAGACCACACGCTTGCTTCTTGCTGTCTGTTTTAACTAACCTATTTGTAGCTTTTGCTTTTCAGCAGCACCTCGCGAGACGGGTGACAAACTCCACCAGCATTTTGCAAGGTGCTGCACCTGTAAGGGCACTACAATGCAACCTATTGTTCTCTAGTGCCCTGGGCAGAAAGCCCCGCGGATGCTTGCCCGTGCTGCTGGGCCCATAAAAGCGCAGGTGCTTGTGAATAAACGCGAGGCTCTGTCCCTCGCGCGCCGCTCCTCTTCCCTGCTGGAAAGCCCCGGGCTGCACCTCTCTGCTCCGGAGCGCTCGGCGGAGCCGGAGGGGGCAGGAGGTGCCCCGGATTCCCCTTCTCCTAACTCGGCCCGTCTCATTCCCTACCTTTGAATTTTCTGTACAATATCTAAGGCACAGACAAACAAAAATGCCGTACGTAATTAGGCCTGATTCTCATTAAAGCGCTATAGAAATTCAATAAAGGGAAAAAAAAACCCTTCACACATGTCTCTCCACACCAATGAGGAGCGTCTCTCAACTGCTTCAACGAGCAGATGTTAATGAACTACAATGTGGAGCAGTGACAGCTCCTAAGAAGAGTGAAACTATGTGTTGATTAAAATGAAATCCCATTTTTCTCTGTGTTGTCCTGCCCAGTGTCCGGAGTCCCTGGGTCGGGGACTGCAGGATCTGTCCTGAGGGTCTTACAAAACCTGAACCCTGCAAGCAGTTTGCTGCGGTTCAGGGGACGGGAGGAAGAGAAGGAAGGGACTGTTTGAAACTGCAGCTAAACTCTGATTTATTAGCAGTTCCAAGGGGGAAAACAGTGTGAAAATATTCCCAGACTGACACTAGATGTGAAACATTTGTGAAGAAGTTTTGCTTTGGGTTGAATGAAACAATTGGATTCAAGCAGTGCTGCTGAGTTGTACGCAGTGGAAAGAAAATCAAAATAATATGTAGGGTTGAATATAAAAATACCACTTTGAAGACTAGCAATCAAAATATTTCATTAGGAACAAACAAACGAAACGGAGGTGCTTTGAGTCTCAGGGCTTTTTCCCTCCGCACCTCTCAGCTGGTAAATGCAAGACTCGTGCACACGCAGCACGAGGCCAGGCCATGCCACACACACCCTGCGTCCCAACGGGGCTCGTGGCTGCTCCCCGGGCTCCTCCAGGCCCTGCTCCTCCTGTCCCCATCCGCATGGAGCCGGTGGCCCTGCACGGGATGCAGCGCGGAGCTGGCTCCTCGGTGAGACCTGGCAGCTCCCGCCAGCCACCAACATGGGGGAATGAGGAGGTTTGACTCCAACCCCTTCCCAGGGCCCTTAATTCCCCGGCGTGTGGCTGGTAATTGGGCAGTGAATGATGCTCAGGCAGCAGAGCGGGGCTGCAGTGGCTCGAGTCCCTGAGCACGGCCAAGCCAGCCCTGCCTCACTTTAATATCTCTCTTTTGGGCTGTCTCATTATGGGCATCTCTTCAAAGGCTGGAGCTGCCATCCAGAATGCAAGGAGCAGAAAGGGAAGGCATAACCGTGGAGCCTGCCATGCTGCCTTCCCCCTGCCCTGCTCCCTGCTCCCTGCTCCTGGCAAGCAGCAGCCAGGGCACCCCCTTGTCCGTGCCTGCTATGGGGCCGGGTGCACCCTGGTCTGAGGCCCCGGCCACTTCCCAAGGAAAGCCAGGAGGAGAGTATCCCACCCAGCTCTGTTTTATCACATATTTATGTGGGAAGGGGAGAGGGGGCCGGGGCATCGTTTTGTGTCTGGGCTGAGACGCGTTTTCTCCCCCTGCAGCCAGCAAGGCGGCAGCGGCAGCGACCGCCCAGCAGGACCGAGCGGTGACACATTTATCTGGGCTGGGCTAGCAACGCGCTGCGCTGCTCCGCCATCCATCTCCCCCCTCAATTAGCAGCAATAAATTCCACGAAACATTCCAAACAATGCCGGACTTTCTTCCTCCTTGGCGTTATTTATGCACCGTGTTTGCAATTCCCGTCCTTAAAGCAACTTTCTATGTGTCGGCCTGCATCTGTGCCAGGAACGCGGCCGTCCCGGGCGCACGCACACTGCCGCTCAGAGGCCGCCGGCAGCCACCGCCGCCGGCACGCGGCACCGCGCCGAGGAGCTGCCGCGGGGATAACGCGGGGTGTCCCGGCCTGACATCGCAGGGAGGAGCTGCCGTGGGGACAATGCGGGGTATCCCGGCCTGACATCGCACAGAGGAGCTGCCGCGGGGATAACGCGGGGTATCCTGGCCTGACATCGCACAGAGGAGCTGCCATGGGGATACCGTGGGGTATCCCAGCCTGACATCGCATGGAGGAGCTGCCGTGGGGATACCGTGGGGTATCCCAGCCTGACATCGCACAGATAGGGTCTGCAGGCATATTTTGTGCAGGCGGAGAGGTAGAAAAATAGTCCTCTCCCCTGGGCAGAAACTCCCTGCACGAGATGTTAATGAACAAGCAGAAAGCTGCTTTCCCGCATGCACGTGGTGAGAGCCTTTAGCTCCCCTCCAGCTACGCATCTCTCTCATCACAGGCATCACAAGGACAATCCTTATGCCTTTCCTCCTTCACTTAAGCCTGTTACTATATCTCTATTAAATACAAAAGACCCCTTTGAAACTGTGAAGTCTCTTGCAGCAGGAGAGGGCATACTGGCTAAATCACTTTGTTTCCTCCATTCTCTCCCCATGCCCTTCCACATTCGAACAGCTCCTCCTCGAGGGCACGGAATTGGGGACCACAAGGGACCTCCCTGCTTTCCACGCACCAAACACACGTCGGTCTCCTCTCCCAGCCCAGAGCGAGCGCCAGGGGCTCCAGCACCAGAGTGAAGCTGAGAGCGCAGCGGTGCCACCAAGGCACCAGCCCAGCTGGGTGCCAGCTGTGCCTCGAGCACCCCACGCCTCCCCACAACAGACAGCGCAGCCAAGGCCGGCTCGCCGCGGGACAGCGCTTGCACCGCCAGCTCTTTGAGCTATTGCAAGTCTTGGGGCAGTGAGACCCTCCTGCTTAGAGCCCTGACCTCAGGATGCAAGAGTTTGGCTTGAAAGGCTTGTCTGGCAGTCACTGCTTGATCTCTGCTGTGGATATTTTTTTTTTGTCTCTCTCTTTTCCCCCCCCATTTTGCCTTCATAATTCATGGGTGAAAAAAAACGCTTGGAAACATGGAAAGAACAAGTACCAAAAGGCTTGAAAACTGGAGACTGGTTGTCATGAGGAGCACGATTGCTATCAGGCCCAGGGAGGTGACTCTTCCCCACTACTCAGCACTGCTGAGACCTCACCTGGAGCTGGGTCTAGCGCAGGCTTCCCAGAACAAGGAGGCCTGGACAGGCTGGGGCAGGCAGAGCAACAGGCTGCAAAGGTGGCTGAAGGGCAGGAGCATCTCTCAGGTGATGGATGCAAAGGAGCAGGAGCTGAGAGCTGGGACTGATCAACCTGCAGAAGAGAAGGCTTGAGTGGGGTTTATCCACGTGTATAAATATCTGGTGGGAGCAGTACAGAAAATGAAGCCAAATTGAACTGAACTGAAGATGGGTCACCGAACTGAAATGCAGGAAATTCCCTTTAAATATAAGGAACTTCTGTACAGTGAGGATGTCCAAACACTGGGGCAGGTTGCCCAGAGAGGCTGTGGAGTCCCCATCCTTGGAGATAACCCAAAGCTGCCTGGACCCTGCCTGAACAGCCTGCTCTAGCCCACCCTGCTTTACCAGCGCAGTCGGCCAGGGCAATCTCTAGTGGTGCCACCCAACCTCAGCTGTTCTCTGACTGGTACCAGTAGGTACTTGCTCCTCGTGCTGGCAATATTGCACTGCGCTTTCCTTGAGCTTCACCTTTCTGCCTTGACTAGTCCCAAGCTCTGGGGTCAGCTCTGGCCACGTCACCTACATGGGGAGAGCCCCAACCTGCCTTGGCACAGAGCCACCTGCAGCGGCTTCTCCCTCCGCTTCCGTGAGATGTCAGGGCTTGGCCGAAGCGCCAACACTGCAGCACGCAGCGCACGGCGAGCTCCCACGGCACATCCTGCTCATGCACTTGTTTAAACAGCTACGCAGGGAAATGAACCTGGGGTGAGATGCAGTGAGGGTGTTAGAGCGCGAGACGCGAATCTGTCTGCAGTTGGGTGGAGATTCGCAGGAGGATATTCATCAGGCTCACCGAGTTCCAAAGGTTTTACATTGCATTATTTTCTCAAAGTCTGATGACAGTAATCACTAGCTGTATTCATTTGCCTTTATTCTGCCATCTGTAAAAATAGCCTTCCTGGTTAAAAAAAAAAATCTACAAAAACTAAAATGAAGAAATAAGCCCCCAAATCTCAGGCTTTCCTATTCTTGACTAAAACTGACTCTGACTGTCTCATGTCACAAATTGGTAGCAGCTCTTTAAGAGAGAAACTGGTAGAAAGAGTTTTGAGATGTTTATTTTCTCAGTAGTCTAACCCTGAGAGCTGTATATTCAACATCAGGATAAAATAGAGCCAGTTATGGAGAGTTGGGGAATTTCATCCTATATTGGATATTTGATTCAAAAGACAGGGAATATTTTTCATCAAGTATATTTATAGTCCCACAAAACCTTGATTTGGGGTTTTCTGTACACCACTTCTGAAGCACTGCAAAGGGGCCTGATCTGGGGGGAAAGCTGAGGAGTTGTCCTCTGAAAAACCGTCCCTCCTCTCTAGAAAGCTCTAAATTAAGCACTCAAAAATTATGCAAAAATTACTAATCACTTCTTAAATGGTGGGCAATTAACACAAGAAGATCTCACCCAGCACATGTCTTTTGTTCTTTGGGAGTGATGCAATCCAAGTGCCAGGCTCATCAGAGGGGGAATGCTGTCAGCAGCACAACAAGGTTTTGCCAGGCGGACTGTCCCTTAAACCCTTTCGCCACTGAATTAGGGCAGAATACTTCTCTCTGCAGACACATGCCAAATTACAATTTGCTCACGGGCACCAAACTGGGTTTGGAAAAAAAAAAAAGCAAAAAAACAAGCATAGAATGCACCCCAGAGTGCTGCGGGAACTGGCAGATGTCCTAGCCGAGCCGCTCGCCATCATCTTTCAAAGGTCCTGGAGAACGGGGGAGGTGCCGGAAGACTGGAAGAAAGCCAACATCACTCCAGTCTTCAAAAAAGGCAAGAAGGAGGACCCGAGTAACTACAGGCCGGTGAGCCTCACCTCCATCCCCGGGAAAGTGATGGAGCAGCTCATCCTGGCTGCTCTCTCCAGACACATGGAGGAGAAGAAGGTGTTCAGGAGTAGCCAGCATGGATTCACCAAGGGGAAATCCTGCTTGACTAACCTGATCACCTTCTACGAAGGAATATCTAGCTGGATAGATGAGGGCAGAGCGGTGGATGTCATCTATCTGGATTTGAGCAAGGCTTTTGACACTGTCCCTCACAGCATCCTCCTGGGCAAGCTCCGAAGGTGTGGGATAGATGAGTGGACGGGGAGGTGGATTAGGAATTGGCTCGATGGCAGGGTGCAGAGAGTGGTTGTCAATGGTGTGGAGTCCAGCTGGAGGCCTGTACTTAGTGGTGTCCCCCAGGGATCAGTTCTCGGTCCGGTCCTGTTCAACTTATTCATTAACGACCTGGATGAAGGGCTGGAGTGCTCCCTCAGCAAGTTTGCCGACGATACCAAACTGGGTGGAGTAGCTGATAGCCCTGAGGGCTGTGCTGCCATCCAGAGGGACCTGGACAGACTGGAGGACTGGGCGGCGAGAAACCTCATGAGGTTCAACAAGGGCAAGTGCAAGGTCCTGCACTTGGGGAGGAATAACCCTGGACACCAGTACAGATTAGGGGTGGACCTGCTGAAGAGCAGCCCCGCAGAGAGGGACCTGGGTGTCATGGTGGACGACAAGTTGACCATGAGGCAGCAGTGTGCCCTGGTGGCCAAGAAGGCCAACGGGATCCTGGGGTGCATTAAGAAAAGCGTCTCCAGCAGGTCGAGGGAAGTGATCATCCCCCTCTACTCAGCCCTGGTGAGGCCACATCTGGAGTACTGCGTCCAGTTCTGGGCTCCCCAGTACAAGAGGGATGTGGAGCTGCTGGAGAGAGTCCAGCGCAGGGCTACCAGGATGATCAGGGGCCTGGAACATCTACCATATGAACAAAGGCTGAGAGAGCTGGGCCTGTTCAGCCTGGAGAAGAGGAGGCTGAGGGGGGACCTGATCAGCGTGTATAAATACCTCAAGGGAGGCAGTGAGGAGGAGGGGGGCGGCCTCTTTTCAGTGGTGGGCAGGGATAGGACTAGAGGAAATGGCTTCAAACTGAAGCATCGGAAGTTCCACAGGAACTTAAGGAAGTATTTCTTCACTGTGAGGGTGACAAAGCACTGGAACAGGCTGCCCAGAGAGGTTGTGGAGTCTCCTTCTTTGGAGATCTTTAAAAGCCGCTTGGATGCAGCCCTGTGCCACGTGCTCTAGGTGACCCTGCGTGAGCAGGGGGGTTGGACTCGATGACCTCTGAGGTCCCTTCCAACCTTCGGCATTCTATGATTCTATGATTCTATGAAGCAAGGATGGAAAATATTTTGCTTCACAGAAGTTTGATGCAGAGAGTAGACAGCTGTGGTTATTATTCTCCTCTTAGTAATTAACTATTGTTATATAGTAGAATTGATTACAAAAAAAAATAAGTGCCCATGGAATGAAAAGAAATTCATGTTTTCTCTTATTTATTTCATCAACTTTTTTGTGATCTCAGCAGTTTCTCTGTTCATACTTTGGGTCTGAGTAGCATAATGAAGCTGATCTGCTGCAAGACTTGAATGACCCAAGTTTCACTAGGATATACTCTGCTTTTGCTCAGGCACAGGCCCTGCGCCTGGTTCATGTGGAAATGAGTGTCACAAAGAGAAAATGATGCCATCAGGTAAAAACAACCACATTCACAAGGAAGAAGCTGAGGTAGATGGTCTCCCGTGGGTCCTTGTGGTTGTTTTCTATAGAAGTCAAGGGCTCCTTGGAACACAGGACCTTTTCTCAACATCTGCAACATGCCAGCTATGCTGTCGGTGCTCAGTAAACAAATAATTACAATAACAAATGGAATTGTTTCTAAATATAATGCTCCACAAAGCTTTCCAAGAGATGCCATCTGGCCTGGAAGGTAGAAAGCTGGAGCCTATAAAAACTTACGCGTATGCTTAATTTTACACTCCCAAGCAGCCTCGGGGATTGTTGAAGTGCATAAAATTGAGCAGATATGTAAACATTTGCAGAACTACAGCTCCATATTTGGTAATTTCACAGTTACCTTATTTTCCAAGGTCCCGAAAAGCGATTTTATGGCCAAAGGTGTCTTGAGGGTCAACAGAAATAAGCTGTGCACGGCTCATCTCCTTTCTTCCTCTGGTGCCTGGTTTAACTTGGCCGTCTCCGATGCCTCCCGCTTTGCAGCGGAGGATGGCACGTTCCCAGCTCTCTGGCATCGGAGAGACAGCAGAGCAGATCTCACTCCTGCTCAGCGCCCGACGTGAAAATAGAGCGCGAGGAATCCAAGCGGCAGTTGCTGCCCGCGCGGCAGCTGCCGGGACATTTGGGCTAGCAGCACTCGGCGCGGCAGCCGCGCGCCTGGCGAGCGCAGCCAGAGGGGCGAGCGGGGACGAGCGCTGCCGAGCCGGGCCCTCCTGCCAAAGGAACACACCGAGCGCCACGCGGGAGCCACCACCACAGCGCCAGGCCCCTCACGTGAGGGGCGGGCAGCTCAGGGCCAGCGGCGCGTCCGCGGGGCGCGCAGCGCGGCCACAGCAAGGAGAGAGGCAAAATCCAGGCCATCGTCCAGGCCATCATTCCTGAGGAAGCTGCGTGAAGAGGCACACCACGAGCACCCCTGTCCCTGCTCGACACCTCCCTGAGCTCCGGCTGCCCCACGAGTGTCCCGGTGCCAGACGTGGGCCGAGGGAGTGACACGTGCTGGGACGAAGCATGGAGTCCTAGGGCACCGTTTATAAGGGGAGCTCTGCCTGAGCAGAGGTGCATTATTGCATAGTGAAGATGATTTATGTGGGTTGGTTTTTTAATGTAGCTCATGGGCTTTAATTATTCACTTGATTATCAATAAAAAATAAGCCCTGAGCAGCACAGGACATTAACATGTCTGAAAGGGACATGCAGCTACTTGTGTGAAACAGATTCAGACGTGCAGAGCAGCCTTCCCCTTCCACCAGGGCCGTGCTTGAGAGCAGACTCATCAGCTGAACTGGCACAATTCTTTTCTTTTCCTCCTCCATCCCCTTCCCACCCCTTTCACAACAGAACCTGCCAACCTGTTCATCAGCCCTGTGAGGGCAGACAAACGTTTCAGCAGAACAGGTGCCAAACATCCATTGATATTGGCTAAAATTCAGCGCGGTGAAATGAATCGACGCCGGCATCCCATTCGGTGCAATGCAATATGTGATCAATAGCAAGTAATTGGACATCACTTTGTGCGGGAGAGGAAGCTGAGGCTGTTGCATCACTCTGAGTTATGGATCATATTAATCATTGCCTAACTGTTTCATCAATGTAATTTCTTTTCATCAACATACGGTGGCATTCAGAGTGTTGGACATAAAACCCTCTGTACTGTATTAACCTGAAATTAAAGCTGCACCGCCCTGTGAAACGCAGCGTCGCTATCGTGGCTGCAAATAGCACGCTCAGATCAGCATGTAAAATTACACAAGTGGCACCTTTGACAAGCCCAGGGAAGTGACAGGGAAAAAATCACATGGCAAGGGGCTCATCTGGGCTGGGGGCACAAGCACTCAAACAAGGCCGAGTTCCTCCTCCCTAATTGCAATCAGTGCAGGACCAGCAGGGAGAGAAATCCATGTTTCCTTTCAGCCTGTGCTAGTGCACAGGTGTCTGCACCTCGGGCCAGTGCCGGGGCTCCGTCAGAAGGGCAGCGCTGGGACAGGACAGTCTCTGCAGCCCCTCGCCGGTGTGCAGACGTGTACATCTCTGTCAGGGATCCCCGCGTTCCCCTCTGCTCTTCCCAGGTCCCCGGTGTTTACCGTGTGCTCTCTCCTGCTCGGCCTTCTGCGAGCCCCTCCTCCTGCGCGCGGCGGGAGGCTGGCAGCGCTGCCTGCTACCAGGACAGGAGCCTCAAAGGGACTTTTCTCCTGCTGCTGAGGGCCTCCTCGTGCAGGGCGGCTCACAGGGTACCGAGTCCTGCACACAAGCTGGTCTGAAGACCAATTCCGACTCCGCACGCTGCCAGGGCGAGAGGCAGCTCCGGGGAGAGCAGGGCAGAGCCAGGCTATGTCCACCTGGAGGGACCCTCCGGAGGAGCCTCTGCCGGCCCTGGGAGGGAAGCTCCTCTCCTCGGGCCCCAAAGTCTAAAGCGAGGCAGTGCAAGTGCCTAACTTGTCCTGTGACTGCAGCCTGCGTTTGCCACACGGTGACACAGGAAAGTGAGAAGGAATCCTTCCCTGCTGGTGCGGTAGGGGAATGATATGGAGATAAAAGGCTTTTAATATCATTCCTCTTGGGTCATATGTTGCCTGGAAACATACCTAGCTACAGCATTTTTAATGACCTCTCCCTGTCTCCTCTCTATCTGAGTGTCTAAATCTTTAATGTCGTCCGCTTATGACCCTCAGAGAAGAAGTCATCCTTCTGGTGACCCTGGCTAGACCCCAGGCTACGTTCAGAATCTGGGACTTACCAGGCTCCTCTGCCCAGCCCTTCTTTCAGGTAAATCCCAGCTCTATGCTGGGACAAGACCTAGGCATACATGTCCTCCCACAGCCTGGTTTCTGAGGAAAGTAAACTGGAAAAATTGAGGGGAGGTGGTTAAGCTCTAGCCCTGCCATGCAGACCACAGACACAGCCAAGGACTGAATGACCCCAGCCAAGCCCATGGCAGATGCCTCAAGTCCCTGTTCTCCCTGCAATGCGCTCATGTCCTGCAGGACCGGGGAGCAAGAAGGCAAGTCAACGGTGGAAAGTCTTGGAGATGGGATCTAATCCTCAGAGCACCTGCACTTCCCACCGAGGCCGCTGCTGCGAGGGCAACCTGCCCGCTCACCTTGGCTCCAGCAAGGGCATTTGCCCTGCTTTTTGTGCCTACGGGGAGAGAGAGAATGAGAGCAGATAATAATAATTAGTGTTTCAGTATTTCCAGATTGTGGTTTTCTTGCCATATTTGGTGATTGTTTTCTCGGTGCTCCAAACGCTGGGCCTGTGGGAATCCCAGCTCTCTCAAAAAAGCTGCCTGCTCCTTGCAGGAGGGTAGGAAAGCCCGCGAACCTGCCAGCCAGCAGACCTGAGAAGCTATAAACTGAATGAAAAGGAGCTAAAGAATGCCTTATTCTTAAACACCTGTGCTTTTCAAAGCAGCCTCATGATCATTGGGAAGCTCTTGCTATCAGGTTTTGACTGTTGAGAAAAATAGACTCTCACTTAGGTTTTCAGTTTGGACTAAGCTCCCCAAAGAAACACTTTCCAGTGCCACTGGTCAGGAAAAAACTTGGATTATGGCAAAATTGCTTTTCTGTGGGCATCTTCTGTACCTTGTGCTCCCAGCTGGAATTCAAAAAACAACAGGCCCAGTCTAGGATGGAGTGGAAAGTGAAGACAGAAATATCTTTTATCTCCATCTCTGCTGAGGAAAACACTTTTACACGTGATAAATTTAACTGAGTGACATGATCCTATTAGAACCTGATTTCCTGTTTCAAATTTCCAAATGGGAAAGTCTTATTTATTTAAGAGACAGAAGAAACAAGCCCTTCTTCCCTTCTGCCCGTGTGTGCAGCCCGCGCCGGCTCCGTGCTCCCTTTAAAGCTGCCAGCCACCTATGCAGCCGCGTGGCTGGCGCTCGCCCTGGGGCTTTCCACACGCGCTGCCCCACCAGGCTCTGGGCAGTCCGGCGCTCTCCGTCATCTCCGCTTCCCACTGCCACCAGGAGCTCCACTTAGGGCTCTGACAGGTTCTGCTGGCGCGTTGGAGATGGGAGTTTATAGTAGGATGGGCAACTGGGAAGAGCCCTCTCTAGCCCCCAGGAACGCAGCCAGGATTTCTACGTAGATCCCTGCTTTGATGCAACGCCCCTCCATCCTCCTCCTCTGCTTCCTCTAATCTAAATAAGAGCTATTTGCGGCGCGGGGACGTTTGCTCTTTGTCTATGGAAAATAACCTCCCATAACCCTTTTGTCTGCTCGTGTCACTCGGATGATCAGTCACGTCTTCTGCTCGCTGACAGCTCCACAAAACGCACCTGCTTTACAGCGCCTGGTTGTTTTGCTCCGGCGTTGCCGAGGAGGATTTACTTTAGCAACTAATTATCCTAACAGCCACACAGAGATAGGGCCAAAAGATGGAAAACAGCTTAGAGAGGGGAAATGAAGACACTGGGTTATCTTAAAAGCAGAGAATCCACCGCTAAACTCATTGATGCTAATCTGCTGGGGTTACCTGCCGGCAAGGGCCGGGATGTAATTACGGTGGGCGCGCAGAGCACGTTGTGTGCAAAGCCTGCCCTGCTGCGGGCAGCCTAAAGCAGCTCTCTCTGAAGGGGCGTGGGGCGCTGCCTGCAGGGCTGGGACGTGCTGCCCCCCACCAGGGGTTTGCTCGGGAGCTGCTCAGCTCCCCGTGCGCAGCCGCAGGGGTTGCTGCACCCCAGCAAAGTCTCTACCATCCGCACAGGAAAGCGCAACTCAGGGCTGCGCGGTCTGCACGTTGCAAAGAGACTTACAGGGAGTGTGTAAAAGGGCCTGCTCCGTATTTATATGGCACTCATCACTACGGTATTTGAGCTTCCTACAAAAATAGACATTAAACAATCCTTTTTTTTTTTTTTTTTCCCCCTGCTCTACAACTGACTAAATCATTTTTACAGGCATTTAGAGAGCTCACACACTCCTGTAATTATTGCCACACTGCCTCTGTCACTCTCTTGGTCATGTTCAGGAGCGCAATTCACTTCCCCCAGTATTAATGAGTAATAAATAATTCATACAAAAAATAATAAAAGACACCTAACAAAAGAGACGTGGGCATACTTCATGTGGTGACTGCATTACACGGTCTGCGATGCTGTCTTCTGCGGTAAAGCCCTGTAGCATTCAAGAGAAAATGATAACCTTTCCTTACATTCCGAACATCCTATAGAATAGAACACAATTAACATCTTTGTCAAAGGACATAATGCAGTAGGAAGGCTCGCAGAGGCTGTGGAGAAGGTAGCACTCTCCATTTCAGCCCCAGACAAGAGCGCTCTCACTGTTCTATAGACCCTTATTGGTTTCATCCCTCTTTACTTCTCAGGACTTTCCCCGTAGGGTTTGCACAAGAAGAAGAAGTACCACAGAGAGACAAGAAAATGCCCGACCCAAATTTACTGCCTAAAGCTGTCTTGGGAGCCTTCAATGTGCCGGGAGCATTCAGCACCGGGATAAAGGGGTCGGGGTGCTCAGAGGAGGGTTCGTGGGGATAGAAGCGGAGACACAACAGGGAGTGCCGGGCAGTTTAACTGCTCTGCCGGCCTGACAGGGACAGGGTGAGTCAAAGCCCCTCAGCGGCAGCAGAGGCAGCAAAGGGCTCGACACCCGACGGGTGCAGAGGTGCCACGTGGCACCTGGGGTCGGGCAGCACCCACCTATCCAACGTATGTGGGACCTCCACCTCTAAATTACTGCTGCGTGTTCTCCTAGAAGCTGACGCCAAAGGAGCTTGATCAGGGCCTAAACCCCAAGCAGGGCCCAGTGGCAAGAGGGGCCCTTAACTCAGTTCAGTGACAGGGCAGGCCACGAGCGGTCGCGTGGTGGCAGACCATGAGCAGGGCCAGCGCCTGCTCCATGGGCACAGCAGCTGAAGCACTCAGCCTGCTGACACACACCCGCGCGTTGCGGAGCCTGCAGAGCCAAACGCAGAGGCAGGAGAGGCCAGAGTCGTGCTGGCACTACCTCCCTGCACAGCATCTTACTGTCCCCGGGCCTCGCGCAGGCAGCGCCCGCTCTCTCCTTCCTCTCCCTGCTGCCTGTGCAATTCCCAGCCTCGCTCACCGGGCTCCCTTGCTCAGAGGGCTCGCTCCATCCCCACTGAGGGGGGGATTTCAACAGGAACCTCCATCCTTCTCCCCCAAGTGGTTAAAAAGCCAATGAAATATGGCTCTGCTGTGAGAACAGCTGTTTAGCTTTAATAACTGGAGTTACCAGTCCTGCCTAAATATTGCATTTTCATCCTAACCAACGTAAGTGCAGATATCCTCATTATTCATAAGAATAATTAACCTGTTTTCAGACTCTCGCCAACTCCTTTGATTGAATGGTCTATTGCACAATGAATTTTAACAATTAAGCCCCATCTTGGCCTGCCACCGAACTCTCAAGATTCAGCTGACGTGGAATAAAGTTCTTCGCACCACTAAAGTTAACTTTCTTTAATTTTACACTGTGTCTCATAGTTCCTGAATTACGAATGCTGATTTTTGTCACCCCGGCCCTGCTACATCACTGATCCCATTCGTTTGCTGCAGCCTCACACCAACATCATTTCCATGGCCTTGCTTCAGGACTTCTTCTATGTCTATTCTCCAAGAGGGGAGAAAAATACATATTTTTTTCCGTAATTTTAAAACCGAACAGTTTTCAGAAACACCTGTCACTGTTTCCATCTCTCCAATCAGTGTGCGGCGCGGGTGTCTCTCGCAGTGGGAGCTGACAATTTGATGATACTTCATCAGTGTGGGGCTCCTGCTGAGACGTAGATTGAGACAAAGGAGATGCCTCTCACCATTGGAGCAAATAAGAAATCAGATTTTCTGAGTCGTTCTTAGCGAAGTTCTGTTATTTTCGAAGTGAGTCGGTGTGTGTGAGAACTGACATTAGCACTGGCCAGGGCTCCATCCTTCTAGGAAACTTTCTCCTTATTTCTCCAAGGCCCAAGTCTATTCTTTCCTGATCCCGCCACTTGTTTTGACAGTCCCGAGGAAGGGTGCAAAGGAGAAGGTTCAGCATGTGTTTTCTCTAGCTTTGCTCTACTGCTTTGAGCTCCTTTTGGGTGCCAAGTCCCGTACAGCCCACAGTACAAGCCACAGCTCACGAAGTCCAGCTGACCTTCCATCATAAACAGGCTGATATTTGTTTAATTTAGTGAAATAAGTGCCTCCCCTGGCTGTTTGGAAAGCAAATCCCTCCTTACCCTCCAGCTGCTATTTGCTGTACTTGAGTGAGCCTGGTAAAGAGCTGGGGCTCTAATTTAATGCTGCTATGTTTGTGCAGAACCAACAAGCCTTTCTTAATGCCTCTTAGGTGTTTTTAAGCCAGGGAACTGCTCTTTTCCTTGATGAAGCTCTCTCCAGTGCCTTAACATCGTTGCACACAGCAGATCTTCAACAGGGACAGCGAGCAAACAATACATTACCTGCAGCAGCAGATATTGCCGACCATAATAACACGAAGAGCCTTACCGAGCCTTCAGGAGCCCCCTTCCACAGGGTCCCTTTGCATTATTTAATCATAGGGAACTGCCTGAGGTTCTGTTATGGGGTGCTGCAGCCCATCCTTTTCCACAGATCCCTGCAAACAACCCGCATCCCAAAGTGCCAAATCTGGACCTTACTGTCAGCAGGCATTGGCACCCCTCTATTGACATCTGCTCGGACTGGCTCCCTAGTTCTGCAAAACCCGCTGTGCTCCCGGGCCAAGTTTGACTCCTCTGCTAGGCTTAGGTTGCCCTAATCCTATGTACATCCCTATAGTCCTTCAGTTCTCTCTTCCTTCCTCACCCACCCTTCAGCCCAGTAACTGTTACGTTTCAGGGCCTGACCGATCAAGTACCGAGTCAAAGAGAATTCTTCCAAGTGATTGCTTTTATTCACAGCTATCAGCTCACATTAGAGGAGAACTGGACACAAAGGAGTAAACATTTGGAGTTACTATTTTAAAACCACGAAGATAATAAAGGGTGTTGTGCTGGCCCACGAGCAAGCAGCTTCACTCCTAGTGAAGAACCACTAGAAACAACTGTGGCTTGCAGGGCACCTGGTTAGGTGACAAACCCACCTCGTACTAGGAGACCACTGCAGCTTTGGCCAGTACCTAGCAACTCCCTGTGCCTGCATGATACAGCTCTGATGGACAGAGAGCAAATCCTGCTTGCATTACTGCATCTTACTGCATTGCAGCTCCGAGCGCCGCACGGGGCACGTGCTCTGCAGCAGCTCCCAGCAGCACGCTCCGAACTCCTGACCAAGATCATTGAAAACCCAACACGAGAACAAAAGGCTGCAAATTATTTCCATAGCATGCGAAAGTTAAGACAGTAGGCTGTAAAACAGAGAGAAATCTCTCTATTAGATAGAGCTGTCTCAGAGTCACTTCCTCCTTTAGAAATCATGATCTCCACAGTTTCATAAATCGATGAAAGGATTTTGACTGTTAAACTTAATTGATACTGAATTTAAAGGCATGAACTTAAATCATTTTGCCATTTTCTTTGACAATTAGTTTTTGGCATCGCATTTGTCTCTGTCACTGTATGAAGCAAAAAAATCACAAGTACTGAGAAAGCAAGATTAACATGTGCAAAAGATAAAGCACTGCGAGAAGCGACATCTGGGGCAATGCAAAAGATGTTTCAAGGAGTGTAAACAGGCAGAAGTAAAAACAGAAAATAAAACCTGACTTTTAAGTAAAAATCAGCAACAACTTGGATTTATATAGTGCTCCATATGCTCTAGATGAAAAACACCCAAGGCATTTTAGAGTGAAATAAGGTAAGAAGAACGCTCGAGGCGAGAAAGTAGAAAAATAATTAAATTTCTGGAAAATGTTTTCAGCTCTGAGTAGGTGCAATTCTTCCTTTTAGATGGATGCTGGTAATGGTGCTGAGGTGCTGTTGTTTTACATAATTGGCTTTGGACAGGTGCCATGCTGCAGTGAAAGAGCAAAGATTGCTTGTAGTTGAAATGCTCATTTTATTTATTTTTATTTTTTTTTTAATTTAATGCTGCGGCAGAAGTCTGATTGCTTGGAAAAAAATCTAGCTAGAAAGAATGAAAACACTCAGCTGTTTGGAAATGCCATTGAGGCTGTTAAAGAAGAAAGCAGGCCCTGGGTGGGAGAAAAGCACTTCACAATAGGGACTGTTCCCCCCCTATTTTTGTGGGTTTGACCCCACCTCCTGTTTAGAGAGGAGTGGACTAAGAAAATGGTTCCTGGAGGTTGTGTCTTGGTGGATTTCTCCAGCCTGAGGGAAACAAAAAACAAAATCATACGGGTGTGCAATAGCTCTAGCAGCCACGTCCTCATCCTTGCCCTGATCCTCTTGCCCAGCAGGGCCAGGCAGGGCTGAATCCTGCTCCCGTTTCCACCATGATTTTAAATTCCTCGCAGGAGGGAAGCTCAGCAGGTCAGCTGTTTGTCTGAGCTGTTGCTGCTGAGCTGCAGGTGGATGAACACTTGGATGGGGATATTTTTCTAGGCAGAAGCTGCTGTTACTGTTGCTGTTTTGAAAGCTCCTCATGCTTTCTGACCTAAAAACCATGCTCAGGCACTGGGCCACCAGCCCTGGAGGCCAGGATGGATGAATCTTCAAATACAGGCCCCTGAATAGGATTTAGGTTTGCCAGGCTGTTTTGGGATTCCCGGGAAAGGGAAACAGGCTATTGTGTACCACAGTGTGCCAACAGCGGAGTCCCAGGGCAGCAGTTGTACATCTTATTAAAGCAGTTTCCATCATCACAGGTGATCTGTCAAGTGCACTGTCCCGAAGGACTCCGTCAGAGCCAGGCCCTCCCTGTGTTCAGCTTTCCTAGGCAGCCAGCAGATACAATCATTCCTCAAAGAAGTAAAGATTTATGCTTGGGAAAAGGTTATCAAGCAGCTTCTCTATTGGGAGACAGCAGCGATAGCTGGCTCTCGGTCTGGCCAGCTGGCTCAAGGGCACTTTCTGACTTGGAGGAAGGAAACTGGCCAGTTTTTAAATTGAATGTATTATTATTATTGCTATCTTGTTTTCTAATCCTGTGTGGATAGCATGATCCTCTTCAAAAAGGAAACCAGAAGGGTGTGCACACGCTGCCAAAAGTCTCCTAGGAGAGGATTCTTGGCTAAAATTTTCAAAGCTGCTTGAAAGGATTTCCTGCTGACTTCAGTCCTGTAAATCCACCTTCTACTACACAACAATAAAGGAGAAGCTGCTCATCAACAGCAACATCTAGCTGGCTTTATGGCCAACGTACATTTTGCCTTTAAAAGCAGAGTATCTTAGGCCCAAAGCCTCCTTTTTTTGTGATGACTTGCTCTGCTGACTGTGCTTTGAAGAGCTTGGCAGAGGGCAAAGAGCCCATCCATAATCCATGGTATAACAGAAAACTGCAGATTGCACCCAGTCCCAAAAGCCAAGCTGATGAATGGAGCCGAGCGCCATAATCCAACTCTTAATGTCAAGGAAAAAATATTCATCCCTGGTAGATGGCCACCCTGCGGAGCAGGCAGCAGAAGGGTGATTAAACTGAGTTTTAATTTCTCATAAGTGATGATCAGTAGAGAGAGAGTCATAATAATAACAATCTGAGTCAGGCCAGTAAGGCAGTGATTTTGTGCGGCTTAAACTTACTCAGCATATGGAGTAAATACAACACAATCAGGGCTAGGTTTTGGGCACAAACCGGCAGGTTTATAATTATCTGTTTCACATCTGTAATGTGCTTCTGCTGAGACTCATATGCTATATATTTCCATTAACATTTACTGCTGAGTCATTAGTTCAAAACAGGATGCAAATGCTGGGGAAAGATTGTTCCTCAGGCCCATGAGGAATTAAGAGAAAGAAGAGAAGTCCGGATCTTTCCAAACTCTTGGAAAGATCTCCCCAGATGAATAAAGCACACGAGGAAGCAGTAGCCCAGATGGATGCTTAATCTTGGTTTTGCTTTGTCAGCGAGACCCCAGAACAGAGAGGATGCCTTGCGCTGTCCCCATCAACTCCTGTGGCACCACATCAGACTCCTTTGGCAGCTCGTGGTGCTCTGCTGCAAAGGGAATGGAGCTCCTGGAAGCACCAAGAGCTAAGGTCTGCTGGCTGAACCACCTGTGACACTACTAAAGATGCAACCAAAATAGCTGCAGAGAAACGAGACTACACTTCCCGAAGGCCTGGGGGCAGACAGAAGCTGCCCCTTCCCCGAGGCGTTAGCCTGAGCCCTGCAGCTGGAGCCGCCTGCGGGAGCAGCAGCCTGGTCCTGTCCAGGACACCAAGGACTGACCAAAAGGGAACTTCTCTACTGCGTAAGAGCTACAGCATACAGACCTTCCTATAAGAGGGCAACTCTGACAGTCTTTCTCTGTTTTAAGGGTACTCAGCATTTTAAGTAACCCTTGCACTGTATTTTCCTGGTCAACATAAAGGCCATATGTTTTTAAGTAACCACAGTTGGTTTTCTACTTATTATGTCCTGGCATGGTAAGGAAGGATAAAACATGTCCTCTTTCTCAAAATAAATCTCTTCCACACCTCTACACACACCGTGACTCAGGCCATTTCTAGTTACAATGGCTAAAGCAAAGCGACAGAAATCCTATTCCCCGGGTCCCCTCTGCCATCTGTTACCTGAGCTGTGGTAGCAACTGCAGAGAAATGGAGTCTGCTGATGCTCTTTGGCTGCTTCTGTCCCACTCAGCCACACACCAGCAGCAATTTCTTTCTCCTGTGGAGATAAAGAGAGATAATTAAGATAAACGAGACTTGCTGTTGTGCTCCCTGCTGGGAAGTATTAGGGAGGAGAGACATGCTGACCTGTTTCAAAAGATTTGTGAGGTACAGATCAGCTGTACCATTTGTGCAGGGAGCAGAGCCTTTTGGTGTACTTTACTTAGGACAACGCAGTAATATGATGGTACTGCTTTATTTATTTATCTAGGTGCAGGGCCTGGTGATGGGATTTGCTATTGATCTTAGAACTTAAACAGTTGCGTGCCCGAGCCCGGGGCCAGGAAAATGCTATTTTAGCACCTGTGCATGGCGGAAGGTTGGGTAACGTAGAGCTTCCTTCCTTTTCCAAGCTGGTTGCTTATGAGATGTGATAATGTAGGGTTTAAAGTACTTAACAATTTGCATTTATAGGGGAAAAAAAGGAAAACCATGTACAAAGAAAACCACAAACACCTCCTGAACGCCTACTGCCAGCAGTATCTTGGCATTTGCCAGTGCTTAAAGGTTATGTCTGTCATGTTTCAAAGTGGCATAAAGTCTTTCACCCTTTCCCAAGTAATTGGACATCATACTGATAGGTAAAATTGAATGTGTTATGAACAGCTCTCATACAGACTTAGAGGCTTATTGACAGACAGGGCTTGGCGAGAAGGCCATTTATGCACGAATGTGTCATGCTGCACTAATTATGCAATGGCTTTCTTGCCTCCGCGGGCCTCGTGAACTGCTTCCTGGGAACTCCTGCCTTCTTCTGGCTTTGCACAAACACAATTGCTGGGGCTAATGCGGAAAAATAAATTATCAGGGTGAATGCAACACACTTGCAAGAACAAAGAGCTAAATAATTATAGGCACCAAACTGTCCCTCTGCCAAGGTGCCAAGGCATGAAAGTGCCTTTAGCCTGCGGACCTCTTTGCAAACGCAAAACTGGCCCTTAAGAGGAATCCAGGGTCACTGGTTTCTTTCTCCTTGGCTGCCTGCTGATGGACACGCGTGGGCAAAACCCAAGGTAGCTTTTGACTCAGTTCCTGTGTCCCTTAAACTGTGAGTTCTTGTTCGTGGCAAGTTCAACGAGTGTGTAGGGTTCTGCTTTATTGCAGAACAAATAACCCTTCCAGATCACTGCTGCAAGGCACTGACACCCCAGCTCTCACCCAAACAGGCTCACAGAAAACCTGCGGTTTAGGGAGATAAAACAGCAAATTGAGAGGACTTCTCTTGCGCTGAAAATGGCAGGATGCAAGAATGTGACATACTTAGAGGATGGAGGAGTAGCTTTATGCTCTGTTCTCTCCAGGCATCTGTTTCACTGCCATTTTTTTTTCCCTGAATTGATACACAATGCTCATGCTTATATATTACATTTGGAGATGTGTATTTCAAACAGCAATACAACAAGCACCCATAATCTCTGGCGAAACTGACTGCTACCATTGCATTTCCAAACACAAAGGTGACTGCCATATTGTTGCTTCTGTTCATCTAGCAAGAACAGTTACATTTTTGTGTGTGTGAACAGCACCAAGTGGTGCTTCCCCGCCTTTGATTTCTTTGCTGTTTAAGGCTGTTGAGCTTGCACACCTAAAGAAACAGGAATCAACGGCAGGGCTGGTTTATTGGGACAGAGCAAAGGGAGCCACTGAGGTCACTAACAGCGGAGAAGTGTCCAGCCTCCATCTCCAGCTGTGACGTGGTGTCAGTATGGAAGCATCTGATAACCTCTTAATTTCCATAACTTTGCGTGTCCTGGCTCCCTCCCACTTCCCTTAGCCAGAATGTCCCCGGTTTCCCAGTCTGCCGTTGGTCACTCCCGGTTCCAGTGGGCAAGAGGGCTGGTGTCTGTGGCACGGAGACCCTGGGCTCTCCAAATTCCCAGCCCGAGGGAGACAGGCCTGGCTTTCCGCTGAGACATGGGGACTGCTGCTTCCAGGGAATAACCCACCCCCTTTCAGTCCTCAGCCACGTGAGGGATTTCTCTAGGTGCAAGCGAAATAGGGCAGTGTTTGTCCCCTTCTATTCCCATTAATTGTGAGGCATTTCTGCTGCTTTTCATGTGTTCATTTTTTCTCCCTCTGCTTTCCCTTATTTGCATTTACTCGGCAGCAACAGAGCATATCCATCTCTGAAGCAAGCTTAAATAAACGCTGCTAGTCGATGACCATCAATCCTGCACAAATGCTTGCATAGGAAGATAAGTTTTCTCAAAGCTGTTTGCTTAGGGGTAGATGGCTGTTCTAATGGCGTGTTTATTGAACAGTGATTTATCTGTTGTAATTATTTGCCCTTTAGGGCCGGGGATATTATATTAGTAGGCTTGATCTTTGCACACACCTGGATCCCTCTTTGCAATTAGGGAGTGATGCACTGTGTCTGCTGTTCACCCGCCCCGCTCCTAAACCCAAAGCTGAGTGTAGGAAACTGTATCCCCCAAGCAATAAAAAGGAATAATGTTGAGCAGGACCTGCTTCTGGGTTTAAAGGGAAGGCTGATTACTCAGAGAGAGCGCAAGCAAAACTTTCTTTACATGGACAAATAATCCGTGATGCATCTGGGGGCATCCGGCAACTCTGTTATTGCAGCAGGGTGACAAATGCGCTGAAAGGGACAGCAAATGGGACGTATCATTCTCCTGACTTGACAAAGATTAGAACAAGAATGGGAAGCAGGACAAATGTAACTCATTCTGGAGACAGTCCCAGAGCTGTAATCGCATTTGTTCTTCAGTGTGAGGATGAGAATATGATTTTTACCGTGTTGTATATTTTAATCACTTTTCTTTGTTACTAAATGAATAACTCATTGTGATATGCTGATGGACGGGGAATATTAGTTTTAGAACGATGAACTAGACAAAAAGAAGGTGGCTGAGGTATAAGAGTTCCGCCAGTTGCATTAAAATTGGATAAGGGTTAAATCCAGCCCAGGTTTAGGCAAACTGAAGTCCCGCAGATTTCTGAAAAACACCCGCCTCGTCCCAAAGTGGAACTGGCCCCATGCCCTTGTCTTCCTCAGCGTGAGTTTGGCTCCACTGTAGATTATCCTGGAGCTGGAGCCACCAAAGCCATGTGGCTGCTGGGTGAGAAGCCTGGATTTGGAAGCTGTGGTAGGAAAACTGTGACCGCCAAGCCCCATTGGACCTGGTTCTTCTGGCAAGGAGGGAGGGCAGCTTGACTGCTGTTTATGCCAACAACCAATTTGGACTGCTCTTTGATGAGGAAAGGCAACATCTGAAGCTTCCCAAGGAGGCTAATTGGAGGCCAAAGTCCTTAGCTAATTCGTCCTGTAGGAGAAGACAGAGAAGGAAGCTCCTGAAGGTGCGTGTGGTTTCCCAGAGCTTGTCTCCTGGGTAAGGGGTGTTTTGGTGTATTAAGGAGGGGCAGACCCAGCCATGGGCTCGTGCACAAGCTGTTCTGGGAGCAGCTCCTGCCTCCCTACACCCTGGCTGCCTGTGTAAGGGCCCCGAGGCTCTGCGGCACGCTGAGCGCGCGGCGTCGTGCCGGGCTGGGCTGAAGGACACGCTTTCCCTTCCTTCCGTCCTTCCTTCCCTCCTTCTCCCTGCGCCCGCGGCGGGAGCCTCCAGGGCAGCGCCGCCGGGCCAAGGGCCGCCGGGACCACCCATGGCTTAGGCTGCTCTGACAAGCAGGGGCTGCGGAGACACAACCCCAGGCCCTGCATTTATGTAACTGGGATTTCCACGTTGCAGGTGGCTGGAGGGCTTGACGTGACAAACGATCCCTCGTGAAGGCAGGTGAGGATATCAGGCCTGCCCTGGTGGCCGGCATCACGGCGCGTGTGGGAGCGCGGGAGGCGAAGCTCCGTGCAGAATCTCAAGCGGGCTGTGATGACGGTGTGAGGCACGGAGCTGTTCGAGTGCATCACGTGCAGCCCGGGCGAGCGGCAGCGGGTGCAGGGAGCCCAGGGCACGGCGGCTCCGCAGCGGAACCGCCTGGAAAAGCCCTGGGAATTGGCATCAGGTCAGCACTGCGGACAGGGCCGCCCGCGCCCCCGTTGGGCCTCTGCCTCCGCTCCCGCCTTCAATTCCAGGATGAGGTTTGCAGCACCAGTTGGCTCCACTGTGACCCGTGCCAGGGCTGGTGCCCGGCCCAGCCTACGGCACGAACTGCCTCAGACTGCGTCTCCGTCTCCACGGCCTCGGCTCGCTGGAGTGCCGGCAGGATTATCCAACTACTGCAAATTCCTTTGAAGAGGGATCACGTAGCGCTCGCTGGGTCGCAGCCATTTCCATTGCGCGTGGTGGAAGCTGAGGGACAGCAGAGCTCTTTTGTGTGATGCTGAAGCGTTGTTTTCTCCGGAGCTGGAAGGGTTTGGAAGGGACAAGCCCAAGTTCTGCTGGAGACCCCAGGCTGCTCTTTGATTTTGCCAGTTTGCTGAGAGAGCTGCTGAGATTAGGCCAGCAAAGGATGGATGAGAAGGATTTTTGCTTTCAAGCTGAAGGGAAGACAACAAACGGGCTAAGATTGGGCATCTTCGCTAGAGACTAAGAACTTTTTTTTTTTTTTTTTTTTTGGTATGTGTTTGGAATGAACAGAAAGGATATTTGGGGGAGCTTCATATTTTTCTCTCTGTCCTTCCAGGAAAAGATGCCATGGACTATGTTTGGAGTGTGAAACGCCATCGTGAGCTCAGGGTAGCACATGTGCAGTAAAAAGGCTTATTTAAAATTTATGGTTGCTACAGGTCAGAGCAGAATTTATTAGTCTAGCAGTGAAATTCCCTGGAGGGCTGGCTGGTCTCCAGGCTGCAGTGATCTCAGCTTCTTGGAGGACAGATTTGATATCAACATGTCTCCAATAATGAAATGTTTGATTCCCCTTATTTAAAGGAAGCAAAACCAAAGCTCTTCGCTGTGATGAAGCAGCAAGTGAGGAGCCCAGCTCCAAACCAGGTCCTGCTCAGGAGCAGGGAGAGAGTGGTTTCTGCAGGGGAAAGGGTTCATTTCACTCCGAAAGCCTTCGTGTCTGATATTAAAAGGATCTGGAGACCACACAGATTTCACAGTCCTTTTTCCCTTCGTCGCTTTCTGCTCCAACCTGCCTTTGGTCACTTCCATTCATCTGTCCATGGCTGGCTGCCTGGATTAATTTCTTCATTGAATACATTTCCTTGCGTTACCAACATATGTGACAAATAAGTAATGGGACTCATCAAAAGGCACGGGGATGCAGTGTTCCAGCTACTGAAGGACATTTCGAATTCAGCAACTTGCCACCTTTGTGTCGCTCCCAACACTGTATAATGTAAACAGACAGATCTAAAAGGAGCTGCAAAGCACTGACTTGCCCAGAACTCTGCTTGTTTTCCTTCTCAGCTTCAATAAGTAAACTGTAATGAAACACAGTGACACAGTTTTGGCAGTTTTGATTTACATTTTCTCTGAGGCCCAGTAAACATTTCCTCAAGATCTTATTTGGGGTTAAAAATATTTCCATGTTTCAACACACACCTTCGAGAAGTATCAAACATTTTCGCCACGGTTTGTGCAAATTCAGTTATTTTTTCCCCTTTTTATTATGAAAAACTTCTGAAAAGTGTACCCAGAGGCAACATTAACTGCTCGTGAAGGGTGCTGAAGTATACTTCTTGCACAAATTGCCTGTGCAACCTAAGTGGTAGGTCCCCCTTCCACCTATGTATGGGAAAGACCCTAATGTGGGGAGTCTCAGTTTAAGCGAGGGTGGCAGCTGAGCTGTGCTGATGTTGGCCCTGGGAGGAGGCTCCTGCCCAGCTCACCCAGCCCAGTGCCCAGCTACGAGCTGCCAGGAGCTTGCTAAAGGCTCAGTTCCTTCCTTTGGAGGCGCTCAGCACCACTCAGGCCCAGGGGAGATGGACAGGAAGGTCCCCAAGGAGTGACCTTTGTTGCAAATAAAGATGCAAAGGGTCTGTGCAGCGTGACCGGGGCCAGCTCAGTGTCCTCTGCTCTGGGGATGGCAGCTAGGTGTGGAGGACAGCATGGGAACAGCAATGATCCCATCACATGTGGAGGGAGGAACTCCAGCACACGGGTGCAAATCCCCCTGGAGCAGCGGATGAGATTCTTCCCTGGGCTTCCCCACCAAGCAAATAACCAGCACACTGAGGCTGCCCTAGTTTTCTCCTGGGGTCCTGGCCGTGCTTCTGCCCTCCCTAGAAGCTGGTTCCACTTCCACGTGACCTGCACAGATGTCCTTGGGGTGTGCAGAGCTCAGCTGTGGGACCGTGGGACACATCTCCTCACTGTAGCTGGGCAAGCTGAAGACAGACTGTCATTTCATCACTTTTGGACAGGGATCCCCCCTTTTAACACTTAAATATTATCCACATACTGGTATTCTGGCAAGCCTGTGTTCATGCTAATCTGTTAGGATGGTCCTGTTCCCACTCGTAATGTGGCACAGTATGTCAGCTTCAACCAGGCAAGGATGCCAACCTCGGTTGGATGGTGAATAGCCTGCAGAAGAGCCTCCTGCTGGGGGAAGAAGTGCCAAATTAGGCCACATGCTCTCTCCCTGGGATGTGCTGTGCCCAGAGCTGCTTTGCTAGCAATTATGGAGGCAGCACCACCCTCTTCAGGGAAGGGGTTAACCCTTCCAGCACGTGCGTCCTGTCTCCCGCTCTTCAGTTTCCATGTGCTGTTTCTGGGGGCTGCCTGTACAGAAGGAAGATATTCTTCTTCCATGACAGCTAAGAGAAAGGTCAAACGCGGCTGTGCAGATTACCCTTCCCAACTGTGTTTGTCGTTGACTTCGAAGTTGTCTCTTTTTATTAAACCATTTGCCATTGAGGGAGCAGCATTTGGCGACACGGGCTCTGAGGGCAGCCTTCGTTCCCAGAGGGATCGTGGCCTCCCAGCTCAACGCTTCTGTGCAGGAGCGCTGCAGACCCTGGCTACCCCGACGTGAGCACCCGGGGGACAGGCACCCTCTCCAGGAGAGACTCCAGGAAGCACCTGCAGTCACACAGGCAGGGCTATTCGGGACAGGGGAGCTTTGGCAACTCTCTTCCGAGCAGGATGATCCCTGAAGCTCCAGGCATATATAAAATATCCTGTGTGTAACCCCCAGCACGGCCTGCCACAGCCACAGCCTCTCTTCAACAGTCTTGCATTACTGAGCTGCAACCTGTTTTTCTGGAGGTTCCTGGTTGTTTTTGCCTTTCTTGCTACGGAGCTGTTTATCCTTTGTGTAAGCACCCTATTTTTTTTTTCCTTTATCAATGTGAATGGGGAACAATATTCCTCCAGCTAAAACGGTTGCCTTTCCATGCTCCCGCACCACAGGAACTCTTTAATCAGCAGTGTCAGCCAGGGACAGAAATCTCATACTTGAGAGATAACAGTTATTTGCTGGCAACTTCTTGTATGATAAGCCCAACAACTGGATGATTACACGCTCTCTCAAATAACCCAAGAAAATGCCTCGCCACATTTCCTAACGTACATGTTGCAGCATGTGGAAAATTCACAAGAATTTCCTCAAGACTTTTTCCTTCCTGTTCATTTTTTTTTTCCACGCTCTGAAATCTGAATGTGATTTTGACATTCTTGAGCTACCCAGCACCTCTTCTGCAGGGAAAGGCTTCATGAAGAGTGCAAAGTCAAGACTACGGGCAAAGTGCAGCTGATTAATGGGAGAGGGTTCCCGGCGCAGCGAGGCTGCCTAAGGTCACAGGTAAACCATTTCTCACTGCTGCTTCCCCCGCTGCTCTGCACTCGCGTGGCTGCACGGCTGGTCGGAAGGGAAACCAACAAGTACCTGCTGGATGAGTAAATTATCAAAATGCTTAAGCTGAAGCAAAGCTATTTCTGCGACAAGCCTGCTAATGAAGAGAGACCATGTCTTTGCAGTGATTAAATTACAGTGAGCAGGTGGGGAAACAGCATTTGTAAACACTCTGCGTACATTTATAAGGTATAGGGGAGGCCTCACTGAAGCTGTAGAATTAGTCTGAATCCCTCCAAGAACTGTTCCTATGAAGACGGCCACTGATCTGCAAGTTCCGTCTTTACAATTAGGTCAAGGTGGGTTTGTTTTAAATGCAGAGCTGTGCTTGGAGTTCAAGACCAAACCATGGTGCGTTCTTCGGTTTCTTCACTTTCATGACTTCTGGTGTGAAGTATCTGTTGTTGGGAGGCATAAGGAGAAGGAGAATTTGAACTGCTGCTCCCGATGCCCAAATGTTGGGTTGTGCTGTTGTGGGCTGTCAGGCTAGGCAGCTGCTGATGGGGAAAACATTTTCTAGCAAAGGAGATTCTTTTCCTCCTCTTTCTTCTCTGAGACTGCATGTAATGGATACAGAGGCCTGGAGAATAGCAGAAACTGCCTGAAGACTGGGTCCCAGAGCCAGGAGAGAAGCCGCGGCGCAGCTGCGAGAGACAGATGAAGGACTGGGTGAGAGGGGTAAAGGATGGAGCCAGAAGCACATCTGGCTTCCCAGGGGTGAGACCTGATGGATTCACGTCTGTGGTGATCCGAGCTATTTTTGAGATTTTGAGATTTCTCTCAGAGTCATCAATTTTGTGATACTTGTCTCAGCCTGAATAGCCTTTTGAACTGCATGCTTGCATGAAGAGCTTTGGCTTTCTTTTTCTTTTCTTTTTTGAGCGGGACGATCTCTTTCAGAACTAAAGGATTTAGAGCCTTTCTGATTTTGCGCCCAAATTTGAAGTTGTCTGCAAACAGGGGAAGGTAAATCCAAACACCCTTCAGTCCTTAGCCTGCTGGTGACCAGGGGTCAGAACTCGTGGCTGTGCTGCTGGCCTTTCTGTCTGGGTCGGGACAAGAAGCAGGCCCTGCCGGACGTCTTGGCATTGGCTTGCACTCAGGCAAGGGAAAAGCCTCCTAAATTGCTGTTTTCTCCTTTCCATGCCATCAGATATCTCTTTTTTTCCTGCAAAAGCAACTGCAGGTCTTGCTTTTGTGTGTGTGCTCTGAGCGAGCCAGGCAGCCCGAGCTGCCAGGGACCTGAATTCCAGAGTGCCCGACCGGTGGGCACCTGTGGGCAGAGGCAGTGGGTAATGCTAAGGGGATTCAGCTGCTCTCGCCTCGGTCTGACTTCAGCCCTGAAATCTGAGGCACTCATCCCCTTCCCATCCATTTATGTCTTCCTCTTCCTTCTCCATCCCCTGACCTCCCTCCTTCCCTTCTCCCAAGCTAGACACCACAACAATCCCAGGAAGGCCCGTGTGTTATTCCTGATGTTTATAGCACAATTGGCGATGTTAATGCTTCCTGTATAAGGTGGTATTGGGCACTTCTCCAAGCCAGCACATAATGCAAACAAAACCTGCAAACTTCTCGATAGCCCCAACCAGAATCTGTCTTTTTCTGTCTCCCTGAAAGCTGATCTTTAGGGATCCACATGTGCAGTCCTCTGGTTTTAGGCCACAGGTAGCTTAAAAGGAAAATAAATCTGGAGATTGCCTGTGGAGATTAAAACGGTTGCTTCAGGCTCCAGACAACCATCCTTCTTTATAAGTCTTTTTGAAACAGTAAATCTGCATTTATTCGTACTGGGTGAAGTAGACAGCTGGCACTTTCTGGTTCCAAGACAAACAGACCCTGTGGATTTTGCTGGCTGAAAAGAAGTTAATACTCCAGAAGTGGAAATCCACATGGCTCCCAACAATGAGGCTCACAACAGCCAAGCAACAAGATTGCGAGTGTTCTGCGTGCTTGGCTTGCAGACTCCGAGCTCATTTAACTTGCTGACACCAGGTTAGTACTAATGTAAATGCATTTGTTTCAGACTCCTTATCTGGGACCAGATTTTGACCTCCTGATATCTGGTTAGGCAAGTCTCTCTCCTCCTTTCCTTATACAGCTACTTAATGTCTAATGTTGTTTTATATGCTAGATGTTAATCTTCTCAATGATGTTTGCCAGATTTTTCCTTCAGAGAGATATCAACCCATAACAATGTGTTTTGAAGAGGTATATGAGGTAAGAAAGTAAGAAATTTAGTAACAGAAAGATGTATTTGGCACATGTTTTGCAGTTTCTAGTAAAGATTTTCCTTAAAAAACATACAGTAAAACACACGCTCCCCCACAAAGTGCCTTGTTCTTTAATAAATAGGGCTCACAACGTGGCTGAGATCTACACCATTTCTCATGATCCCGCTCCATCTGTTCGCCTCTTGCCTCCTGAAGGATAGTATCTCTTGCTCTGCTGTACATTGTTCCTAGTTCTCTAACTTGGTTGGGAATTGCTAGATGCTACGCCATATCAATTAAAAATAATGATCTTGCGGTGTATGGTTTGATTAATGTTTATGATTCTCAGAGGGAAAGACTAAATTCCTACGTAAGAGCTTCCAAGTCAATTCTTACCAGTTCTACAGAAAATGGAATAGTTAGCACTGCTACCCAAGCTGACATATGGGGGAGTCATACGAGTTTGGAAATGAGGTGGAAAGCAGTCAGGGAATATTGTCCTGTTTCTCTGCCAGTCAGTGCATTTCCTCCTCTGCATTAACGTGCTGTGAGCAGGACCTATTCCGAGGTCCACTCCCGGGGAGAACTGGTCTGTCATTAGTGAAAGCATCAGGCTGAGGGATGGGTTGTACTGGGAGAGTATTATTTCTCTTTGCCAGGGAAAGCACTCTAGTTACAAAAAGAGTAGTGTTTTGCTTGGCAGGTTATTTGGTGCCTTTAGTGGGCAGCCTCCAGAGCTGCATGGCACGAGGAGAAGGGCTGTGCTATGGAAAAGCATTCCGCTTTCCTTGGATATTGCGGGTCCTCAAGTGCAAGGGAAGTTTTGCTCTGCATTGTCTCCAGGAGAGGCCACTCTTTTGGTGACTAATACGAAATACATGCTCAATGTACACAGGGCTTTCCCTAAACGGGTAATTTGAAGTGTCTGCAGGTTATTGTTGCCTCCATGAGAACTGAACAGCCTGGCTACTGCTGCGGCAATGGTGGAGACACGCGATGAGCTGGAAAGCAAGGCCGGCTTTGTCCCTGGCTGCGCCGCTTGCTGCTGCGGTGACCTGCTGGATGTGTGGTGCTGGGGCAGAGCTGCCGGCGCCTCTCGGACACGGGGCGGCTGAGAGCTCTGGAGAGAGGACAACCCCGAGGAGCAACTTCCCCTCTCCTCCTCATCTGCTGCTGCGTTTCATGGATGCTCATGAACCTTCTGTCCCTGGCCACCTCTAACTGCTGTTATAGAGGAGCCTGCAGGCATGGTGTGGTGGTCTCTTACAGCAGACTCTGTCCATCCTGCTGCTTCCTTGCACGTAGTTGGACAGGTTCCCCTCTACTTAATGACTTAAGGGTTTGCCGCAGAGCTCAGCGCGTGGCTGCAAGCGCTGCTCCTTCCACGTGACAGCCCAGTTTTCTTGACGCTTCTTCTGCATCAACACACGCCAGAGAGGAGAGCTCTCCCTCTCCTCCCAGTAGCCTTCTGTGGCTCTTCTGAACCCTTTTGTTATAAAAGAAATCCTTAAATCCATTTCACCTCATCCTCCTGCAGGGCTCCCTCGCTTTAACCCTCTGCTGGCTTTCTGTCAGCGTGCAGCCTCAGCGCTGAGCGGCAGCTCTTGGTGGCAGAGGCAGCTGGGGCCCTCCGCATGGGCCTGTCGCTGCCCTGGCCTCTGCCTCTCCGCAAGGCACGACGAATCCCACTTTTCCTGGCACTTACGGCTCAATTTGTGCAGAGAGGAATTACACCAAGGGCTGCGAGTGAGAGATGCAACAGCAGAAGGCAAAGCTGGGAGTAGTGGGAGCAGGTGTCTGGCACCTCATAGAGTTGGAGCTAGTTCCCTGACATTTAGAAGGGATAATGGCTGCGCTATTCCATGCCAAGAATTGGGAGCATGGGATCTATCCAGCCTGTGCCCACCTACTTTCTGCATGTGGACATTTGTTCTCCCACCCACCTAATTAGGAAAATAGAGTGTAGAAAATGAAGGGGCGGATTTGTTATTTTGTTGTGGCTGTTTGAAAGCAAAGTTTGCTTTGCAGCCTCATATTACAGTCCATGGAAGGACAGTATTGTCTCCAAACCTGGCATTAGCATTGGCTTTCCTCGGGAAGTCTAATGGGAGACAAAGCTACACCACAAAATGTCACTGCAGCCGGGGAAAGGCTCAGAATTATTGGAACAACTCTCATCCCGACACTGGAGGTTTGGGAGAGAACTGCCTTTGGAGACAGGCAGAAATAACCTCTAGGTAAACAGGGAAAATGGACACTTAGACACTATCCAAATGTTTCAGTACAGGAAAGCAGCTCTCACAGCCAGGGAATTTCTAAAAAACACAGGCTTAGCCCAGTTAACATTTAAAATTCAACTCTGAGAAAGAAACTTCATGCTCCTGTAACCAGTTCTCCTTACGCAGGAGTTCCTATTTTCACTTCTTCAGTTTGGCCCCGGGTTGATTTGCACCGATGGGTCTTTCAGCACCGTCAGGGGGAGCGCAGGGGAGCCCCACTCGGTCACTCATCCAGCCGGCCGTGACTCACTTGCATTCATCCAGTCACCCTCACATAACTTGTTAAGCTATAAAGCTAAATAGTAAATACAGCTAAATAGTAAATAGAGCTAAAGAGCAAACTGGGGTTTTGTTTTACCCCAGAACTACCCCTCAGAATGACAGAAAGGGAGAGCTAGGAGGGCTGCTGAGGAAGCCATTTCTCAGGCAAGTGCTCAGCAGGCCGTTTTGGGGTTCTCCTTGTCCCCATTAGGAATTCCTTTCTGGGAGAAGGCTCCGGAGGGAAGTGCCTTAACCACTGCTGAGGGCCCCAAACCTGGAGACAGCCTCTTCTGCCTCCTCTGTGAATCTAAACTTCGTTGCTTTTGTTTCTCGTACAAATCCTTGAAAACAAAACATTCCATTTTGGCCCACATGAGATCTTTGTTCAGCACTAAGGAAGAATGTGGGGAGATTTTGTTTCAGCCGGGGGGCGGGGAAAAGAAGAATTTAAAAACAAAGGCTCTAGTTCAGTCCAAATAACATATTCATGCACTCTTCTGGTTCAGATGCTGGTTTGAAAAAATCACTGCTTGCAAGCCCTTGAAAACGAGGTACCATCCCACTAAATCTGGTTGCTCCAGTTCCTCGTCTAACTGGTGGCCTTGGGCAAGTCTTGTCACAGCAAGAGGCTCGGCTCTGCTCGCAGCCCTTCCGACCCCGGCACCAGCAAGGCTGAGAACGGGTGACTTCGCTCACAGTCTCATGACCAGGAATGCTTCATAGCTTCCCAGCTCCGTTGCCTTTAGGATGCTATTATGAGCCAGGACTTTTTAATGCCCTTTCAGCTCAGAGGGTTGTGAACAGATGGGCCGAGGGCCTGCGATGGACCCTTACGAGCTACCTGTTGAGAGCCCAGTTCTGCCAACGCATCGGCTGTTTGGCTCGTAGCAGTTTTTCCCCAGGAGCTGTCTTCCAAACCTGACCACGTTGGGTAAAAGCCATCACACTACAGATCACAGAATTATGCGTTAAAGAGTCTAAAACTATAAAGCCAAACCATATCCTACAGCTCCTAAGACAGAGCCACAAGAACAAAGGTATTTAGAACTTGTAAACCACAAACCTGCACGAGGTCCCTTCTCTCTCCGCAATATCTAGGGAGGATTAGGTAGCTCAGAGTGAGATTCACAAAAGCCCACGCTGAAGACAAATGTGTGCTGCAAGTTGTGCCCCCTCCAGAACCGCGACTCGGTGCTGCCGATTGAGACATCTGCTCACGGAGCTTCACGAGCAGCGGCTCCTTCCTCGGAGCTGCCCTGTAAGCTTCTCCTTTCCCAACACCCTATTGCAAAATATTTCCCACCCATCCTGACCCTCTTCCCTGCCACCAACCCTGCTTCATGAGGAGACTTGAAGACATATCTCAAATGCAGAGGATGACCTAGCTGGCAAAGTACCAACGAGTGAGAGGTTTCAGTTCCCTCTGTGGGAATTGCCAAGAAGGGTGTTCACGTGCAAGGTGTTCATCCAGGGACCTGGATTCAGCACTTCAGTTGGAAAAGCTGTACTTTTTCCAACTATTTCTTAATATGAAGCTTCAATATGAACTCCTGAGCCTCCACCACCTGTGTCAGTCCTCCAAGCACTGAGGGGACGCTTGTTTGTTCTGCCTTATTGAAGGGCAGCAGCTACAGCTCCGTTCTCTACTGAGCTGGTCCTGTAGTTGTGCACAGGGGTGCACTGATGTCTACGGGGTTGCCAAAAAATAGAGTATCGGGAGCCTGGGGACAGTTCACACAGCTCTGGAAGGACTTCAGGTTGTCACCTGATCAGTGACAACTGATCAGTGTGCTAGATCCTTTGGGACCCCACGCCCAGGGGCTTTTCCTTCACGAGTCCCCCAGCCATGGGTGATGATGCACTGTGGTTCCTGCTGGCTCCAGGGCAGGAAGCAGAGCATTGAATTTACATGAAGCAGAATAGGAGACAGGAGCAATAAGGGGCGTAACCGGGCTACCCAGCCCACCTGGGGTTTGCCAAAGAGTTTGGGCTGAAGGACGGCACGGTGGAAGCCTTTTGTAATGTTCTTCCTCCAGCCTCTTCTGAGATTAAATCCAGTCGGCATGAAATTTGTTGGCAGCGGTTCCCCACTTAGCAGTAATCAGACCATATTGGGGCAAAGTATTTAAAATACGTAGCAATGTGGGACTTTGGAAAATATCAGCTTAAAATTATGTCTTGCAGCCTAGCACACCAATAGACACACTGGAGCTGAGTAGCATGACTTCTAATGAATGAGACCTTGGCTACACTTCTTGTTTGGCATTATGCTGCCAAAGTATATAACTTGCCTTAGCACCTTTTGAAGCAAATCAGTGAATTTTCCAGCTTTTGGATTACAAGAACTGTTCATAAACCAGGCTACAAAAGTCTGAGTGAATGTAACCAACTCCCGTGGAATATTGGTGCTGAGTAAGGACGACGTGATGCTCAGGTAATTGGCAAACAAGACACCAGTTGGTTTTCTTGTCAGTGTTGATGCTACTTGGGGTATAGTTCTGCTCAAGGAGAAAATAGGGCTCTTTTAATTAAAACAATTTGTGCAACACCATTTCACCTAAAATCATCCATGACTTTTTAATCAAGATTGAAAACAGTCTAATCAGGCCTTGATTTGGGTCGTACGGGCGGGAGGAGAAAAGCAGAGAGTCCGAGGGAGTTTCACAGTGCGTAAGTGAGAGGGCTGGGTGTTAAACTCGGCGGTGGAAGTCGCTGAGCAGCCTGGTGCTCTGCACTGCTCCCCTTCTCTGCTGTGCCTGGTGGCTGCTCCGAGCCGCTGCCTCGCTCAGCCTGGGCTCTGGGTCTGTAGTTCCCTGGAGCTTCTCTGGGTCTGCGGTTCCCTGCAGCTTTCCTGAAGCTCCAAGCAGCAGCGCCAATTCCAGGCCCTCAGGTCCTTCATTACGTGTGTTCCAGCATTTTTTACAGCTGTGGTTTAGATAATTAATGCTAACCAGGAGCTGCCAGCCAAAGGACTGTTTGGCTTCTATGGAAAGTGAATACTCTTCCCTAAATTCATGGTATGTGTTGCTGGTAGACGGAATAGTAATACAGTGTGTGCATACCGCTTTTTAACTCCAACACCTTTTAGAAGCACTACGCACAGAGCAGCTGCTTCAGCTACTGCCCCCAAATACTTACCCTGCAGGGAGTAAATCAGGTACCTTGACTGCAGTAACAGCCTGATTTTAGGACATGAAATGCATAACAGAGCTGAAAACATCAGTTAAAAATGTGGTCCATAATGAGATAAGAAATCAGGATGCCGCGATCAGCACTTCTGTCCTGCAGCATGGAACGCTGCCAGCTTGAATTCAATGATACCTCAATCGATGAAAGAGTGAGAATCCTGAATACCAAATCTGCAGGAACTGTGAATATATTTGTTGTGATGTTCTAACCAGTACGGGAAGAAGGTGGGAATGTGAAAACTGAATTACTCACAGTGTTGGAAGCGAGAGTGCTTTAACCAGCACCGAGCCTGGACGAAGGGGCACGTTCCCAACGGAGGTATCTGGCCAGGGTTAACCACAGCTGCTCCTGGTGCAGGGGGCTGCAAGGGGCTCCCTGCCTCTACAGGGAAGGCAGCTGGAGGAAGGAAACTTGTGCAAGAAGGTCCTGATTGATCCTCCTCAGTATCTGTAAATAAAGCCCATGTCTCAGGATCCGAGGGGGAGTGGATTCATTTCCATGGATGCTTTTGAGGCTCTCCCGTTTCCGTGGAATGGATTCGAGCAGGCTAGCACAGTCCTTCTAGGAACAGAGAGGAAGTGAGTTATCTCTTTGCAGACTGCTGCTGCTTTCAGAGTATGAGGTCTTGGCAAAGACAAGTTTGTGAAAGGGATGGCAAGGAAGGAAGTAAAACAGGGAAGCGTAGGGAAGGGCAGGAAACAGCGGGGCAAGGGAGAGTCCGGAAGCTGGCAAACTGCGGGCACCTCAGCAACTCCTCTGGTAAAGAGAAAATAGGAACAAATCAAATCCTCCCTTGTGCTGCCCCTTGTAATTTTCCAGAAATCTTCTATAATTTTCCCTGGAGTCCCGCGCTGACAGCTGGCAGATGCCGCACGAGAGAGGGTCCCCTGGAATGACTGATGGCAAGGTTGCAGCTGGAGCGCCAGGAAGACGCCGGTGCCGGGAGCGGCGAGGAGCTGCTGCTGCTGCCGCGTTGTGGCCGAGGGAAAAGCTGCTGCCTCCCAGATCCTCTCCTGTCATCCCTGTCCAAAGATGTCTCTGTACGTTACCAGAGTTGCTCTCACGACTATACTAATTCTAGGAAATTAAAAGTCACGGGGAACGGGGAGCACCTTAAGCCATGTGGTTGCTGCAGAATTTAGTGTGCAAGTTACTCGTAATAAGCCACCCAGCACACGTGCCATAGGTTTATCAACAAGTGTTGCTAAGAAGCTTGCTTCTCAGAGGCAGTGTGTGAATAGTACCTCTCATTGCTGTGGTTGCTATAGTAAACCCTTGTTCTTATTTGAATACCACAGTAAATAATACTCTAAAAACTGGAGAGCAAAATAAAAAGAAAGAACTTGATCAGGAGTTCCCTAAGCCACTTGAGATTACTGCTCCTTTTTATGTTCTGCAAGTACTGGGTGGTTTGTGCTCTGGGTTACAGAACAGGAACACCTGCACCATTTTAATGCTTCTTCTGCAGAATTTCTTGTCCTTCAAAATTTTGCAAGATACGATGTGGTTCAGAGCACCTCCATAAATAAGGAAAATAGTAATTAGTGGGATTAAAATAAGACGTTGTTTTCTGAAAATTACACCTATTTTTACACCAAATTTTGTGGGCGAATAGGATGCAGAGGGTTGAAATGATCCTTGAAATGATCCACGCTGTAACTGCTGCTGGTGGCGTGCACCAGAGATAAATACTCCAGTCCTTCTGCCTGGTGTTAAGCTCTAATAATGTGTGAGCATTGCAACTAGGGAGCTTGCTTGTGCAGAGGGCAGCCTCAGGGTGCCGCAGGGGTAGTGCTGCCCAGGGGCAACACGCAGTGTGCAGAGGGGCCAGCAGGATGTGTGGGCAGGAGGTAACACAGGGGAAACTGGTGCGCAGCTGAGGGCTACAACAACGAGCAGGGGACGCCTCCAAGGCCAGATGAAGCCTCCAAGGGACATGTCCCACACCTCGCCACAGACAGCTGCGAGGCAGAAGGCTTAAGGCCCCTGAGGGGAAACACAAGAGAGGTTAATAGAAGTAGGAGATGAGACCACCATAGTAACAGCGAAAAGAGGTTGAATGATACATGAAGCACTGGCTTGAGAGTTACTGGCAGGAGTTAAACAATGGATTTGTATGTAAAGCACTAGTGTGACAGCAGGGTGATGTGGGCCTGGTTTGTGCTCTGGTTGGGCCCTGTGTGTGGCCTTGGGCCTCTGTCTCTCCTCCTGAGCTGCTCAGTGGGGTTTATGCTTTTCCTTCTGCAGAGAGAAACAGTCCTGCTTGAGAGCAACTCAGATGCTGCAGCAACATGGGTCATGGGCACGAGGCATCTTTTGTAATCTGCTGCTCCCCCAAGGAGCAGAGAACACACTTATTCCTCAGCAGCTCCGGTGCTTTTCATGCATGTGCATCCTCGTTAGCAGACAACATCTGCTTCTTGTTGTAATTAGCTCCCAGTTCAATAGGTAGCTCCAGTCTCTTTCACACCTGGACCGCAGTCAGCATGGCAATCACAGCAGCACATGTCCTGCAGCCCCCTCTTTCACAGAGCAGCCCGAGTTACACACGTTGTTAAGCACCTAACAGACAGCGAGCGTGCGAGAGAGCTCTCCAGCATGTGAATGGAAGTATCTTCCCCTGGTTCCTTTTTGCTGGGCTTCGGTTCCAGCAGCGCTTTGCTTTCTGTGGGCTGTGCAAGCAGCTGAGCGCCCGGCGCGGGGGAGGCCGTGCCGAGGGGCTGGCGGCCACCGGGGCCACGAGGGGCTGGCGGGGCGCACAGGCCACCAGCTGGTCCCACTGCTGCTCCTGCTCCGCGTTCTTTGAGGCAGAAGGGTGTGAGCTCTCAGGTCATTTCCTGCCAGGTTGCCTCTGAATGGGAGGGGGATGTATAATTGCGCTGTCTCTTGGTGCCATTAGTGTCAAGACTCATTAGGGCCCCGATCTAGTTGGTGGCAGTCGGCACACAAAGGGGAGGACTCGCCAAAGTCTGCAGACTGCAGAGCAGGACTTGGTGGAGGAAGCAATTGCAGAATTCCCGTCTGGGTAATTAGAGCCAGCGGGGCATCGCATCGGCTGCGGCAGGGCTTTCATTTTTCCCCGTGCTGTTTTAACAGGATTGGCAGGTGCTGCTTTCTTCCAGGGGTGAGGTGATGTGCCAGTGTCATAACTCACAATGAGGAGTGATCATCAATTTGCTGCCGCGCTCCTGGGGCGAGGCGAGCAGGCAAACTGTGATTACTATTGTGATTAGTCCCTCGTTAGCAGGGAGCAGGCGGAGCGGCACGGGCACATCTCGAGCAGGGTGTCCCTCGTGCTCCCGGGAACGTGGCACTCGCTGCCAAGCTGCAGCGGGAAGCTGGGATCTATTTGGGAGCATGGAGCCAAGAGCCCCGGCGGCCTCTGGAAGGAAGCGGTTCCGTTAGCACCATGTGCCGTGCAAACCAGCACAAAATGCAGTCGCTCCTGTCCTCCGCCGCGGCGCGGAGCCGGGGCTGAGCTCCCGGGTGTCCTCAACGGGTGTAAGACTTACCCGGCGCCGGGCAGAACGTGTCCTGTTATGGGCAGCGGGTGCTTCTCCTCACTAAAGCCTGCAGCACTGGGCCCACAGCGAGGAAATAAAGGCAACGACAAGCGGTGCAGCTTTCCAGGCACTCCTGGGAAATGAGACATTAAGGCAAAGTGTCTCCTTATTCTGCATGCAGGAGAGCCGAGGTATTTCAGAGTTTGTTTATGAAGTCTATGAAAGAGGAGTGAAACTACTGTTGTGGAGACGAGTGTCTGGAGTCTTGGCTGAGGCGTCCTGACCTTGCTCTCCCATAGCTCAGGAAGGCTTCCTGCTTGCCAGCCCTCTCCTTCGGCTCCGGAAGGAATTCCATGCTGAAGGTGGGCCTCTTCCTTACTGACAGCATGAGGAAACCCATGAAAATGTTCAGCTTGAATAATTCAGTGTTTTCCAATCCAAAAAAGCAATTTAAGCAAAAAGGAAAGGAGGATGCTCCCTGCCAGCTCTACTCAGGGGTGCCTGACGATCCTTTTCGGAGCGCAGGCAGGAGCAGACGCGTGTTTCCCTCAGCGCCTTCCTTTGAGCCTCTGTGCACCTCCTTGGCATGTTGGGGAGCCAGCAGGATAAGGAACAAGCACACGAGGAGCTCCCCTTCCCTTCATCTCCAGGCTCCTGGCTGCAATGACTCAAGCTCAGAGCTGTGAAGCGCTCAGACCTTCCAAACACTCCACGCTGAACGGTGGCTTTGCTACCTGAGCATTTCTGTAGCTAAGAGTCTCTCTCTGAAGGCAAAGGCTGATTCTCTACACAGATGTATGTGCTATTGCAGATCAATCCTCAAGGCCTATTTGGGCTATTGCCCACATAGGATAACTGTCTTACTGAGGGAAAAATAAACTACCAACACGCTTGTGTCTGCCCTCCATCTCCCTCTCCCTCTTCTCACTTAATCAGCAACTTCTTCCATGAAAACAAGGCTGCCCCTCTCCCTTCCCCCTTGCCCATCCTTGGCGGGTCCTCTGTCTAGATGCCTTTAAATCTGATTTGGGATTTGAGCAGTATTTGGATTAACTCATTAGTGGGGCATCGTTCTGGCAAGCCTGCTAATCTGCGGCAGCGGTGCATAGCTCTGTGACAATATTATACTGAAAATGAGAAATCTAATGAGATTAGCATGTTATGCATTCAGACGGGGCCTGGGTGTTAGCACGGTCTGCAGACACTTGCTAGGAAGGCTCAGGAGGGGACAAGGTGACCGGACTGTAACGCAGCACCGGGCAAAAAGAGGGAACGTTGCCACCATGCCATGAAACATCACGGGCTCGGCTGGGGACGCATCCCTGTGCCTAGGAAGCCCTGGGGCTGATCCATGAGCAGGGAAGCGACCTGGGGGTTGCTCCTGCCCTTAGTGGTGCTGGCTGCTGTCATGGGGGAAAAGGCTGTTGATCCCCAGGCTGTTCCCAGTCGCGCAGGGAGGACGTGCAGGAGATGCCAGTGCACGCAGGTGACTGCCAGACTGCTCTGCTCTAAAATGACACCCATGAGATCAGCTGCCCGGGCAAATTCCAGACGTGCCTCTCCCTCCCAAAGGCGCTGTTGTTTCTGCCTCTGAGCAAAGAGGGAGCCAGTAGCTGCAAGCTCCTTAGATCTCTGCGGTCCGTAGGTGCATCCAGCAAGCGAGTGCCGGGTTCCTCCTGCTCTAGCACCCAGCTGGGGCTCCTGGAGCCTTCCCGAGGCGAGGAGGAGGCTGCAGCGGGGCTGGGAGCAGCTAAGTGCTGTCCTCGCCTGCCACCCAGTGCTGGCTCTGGGCACTCCCGGCGAGCTCCAGCTTGGCAGCATCTTGGGCTGCTTCTCCCTGTTGGCCCAGCCCTTCCCAAGCTACTGGGAAAGGTCCCAAGGCTCTGCCCCAAGACAGCAGACGGTTCAGGTGGGTGCCTTGGAGAAGGGGGAAGCTGCTCTGGGGCCTGCATCCCTTTGGTTTGCAAATCTCTTTGGTCCTGCTGCCACCAAATGACCTTGGTCATTTGAGGTGCTGCAGGCTTCCAGGAAGATGCTGCTTGCTAAATTCTTTGCACCTGCACTCTGGGGTAGACAACTTAGGGAATTACTTCAAGTATTTTTTTCAATAGAAGATGTCTGTCTCCTAACCGTCAGATGAAAAGCAGTAATTGAGCAGTGCCACTGACAGAACAAAATAAATATGAGTGCAGCAATAAATATGACAGCTTTATCTGGGTATAGCAGGAAAGGAATCTGGCGCACTTGCAGAAGCTGCTGTTCGGGGGACTCCATAAGCAACAGTGGGCTGTTGTTAGCAAGGACACAGCCTAAGGCAGCCCCAGCGGCGCTGGGCTGGATACAGGGTTTACCAGAGCAGTAGCCTGTGTTTATGCAGGGACTGGAGCCGGACCCTGCGGTGGCCGCATGCGGGAAGGGACCTGCGTCCCTGTTCTTGAGGTACAGAGAGGTTTTGCTGCCAGATGAAAAGCAAGGAGAGAAGAGAGCGTGAGATGAGATGGCCGCGTTTTAAAGCACGTGAGGTGCAGGAAAAGGCATGTATGGAAGCGGGAGAAGCAGGAAAACAAAGGCCTATTTACTCTAAAGGGAGTTTAAATGGCATTAATATGTATTGTAAATCTTTAAATGCTCTGTTATTCAAGCACTGCATTAAGTGGAAAGGAAAAAAAAAACACTGCTACTGATTTGCATTTTGTTATTAATTCTGAGAAAAGAGAGAATTTTTTTCAGAAAAATTGTCAGCAAGGTGCCTTAGCGAATCTTTATATAATAGTAACAATTTGCGTATGGGAGCAAATACTTAAAAAAAAAAGAGCGAAATGAATAGAAATGTAATTCAGAGCAGCACTAGCACTTCATCTTCATGTAATGATATGGGCAAAGGCTGAATTCCCGTGCTTGGCAGTGAGTTATGGGACATGGTAGAGCTTGCATGACTGCAGAAATAAACCCCCATCGGTTATAATGTCCCATTAGGAGAAGGTGATATAATGAATTCTTCTTTCACAGCCTACCAATGGCACATCTCATTCACTAGGTTATTTACTCCCTTGGATAAAATTCATCATCTTTCTCATAACACAGAAATATCTCCTCAGATATGTTTGCGGGGGGATCTCATTAACAGCGTTTGCTGCATGGGATTTTATCCGAGTTTTGCAGGCAGCGAGTGGCAGGGACAGGGGAGATGCCCGGGAGGACCTGGGCTGCACTCCTGGCTCTGCGGGGCCAAGGCAGGTGAAGGGGGAGACTTTGGCCGTGGGCTCCTTGTGATGGGATGGGAAGAGGCAGGATCCTCCCCAGCAACTACTGGAGTCTCTGGATCATAGAATCATAGAATCATGCCTGCAGGAAGCGGCCTCTCCTCGACGGAAAGGCAGTTTCAATCCGGTCTTTCCAAGAATTCCCAAGCCTCCTTTCAGGATTTAAAACAGCCCACCTGGAACCCCCATTGCCAGAACAGGTTTAAAAAACATACAAGTCATCCCCAAGCAGGCCCTGTAATTTCTCGTACCATGTGGCGTATCTGTCTCTCCTAACAGGTATCTGCCAGCACATCTCTGCAAATATTCAAGATTTCACTTTAATGAAAAATACTGTCTCTACAGAGGGAAAAGGTAACAGTTTATATGCAAATGCTGCAGTGCTATCTCTCGAGTTATCTTAGTTAAAAAAAAATCAAACCGTGGCCTTCAGTCCTACTTAAATATAATAAAATAAAAAAATTACTTTCTCTCTAGAGATCCAAGAAGCTGAATACACTTTCCTAGCTGATTGATGCTTTTCCATTTATCCTTAAATGCAATTTTCCCCGGGTAAGGAATCGTTCTCCTGACTGTCAAGGAGGAAATGCTCCCCGCACGCCAGGGTTGGCTGCTCGGGGCTGAGGAGGCAGCGAGCGGGAGGCCGCGCATTCGTCACGGCGCTGCCCCGCTCGGCCCCGCCGCCGAGGCCGCCCGCCGCCGCAGCCCCGTGCTCCCCGCGGCCGCGCGCTCGCCCTCCGCATCCGTCACTGACAGCATGGTTATTAAACAAAAACTCAGCCCCGGGAATTATTAATCGCCCGGCTTCGTTTCTTTATCAAATGGTGGCGCCCGGAGGGAGAGCTCTTTAAGCTTTCGGGAAGACTGGAGCACATTAATCACAGGCGGGGAGAGGGGCACGGGCTTGGCATTTGTAACACTTGTCAGATCAGGACTAGGAGATGCGCAGATCAAAGATGTTTAGGATTTGGAGGCTGAAGGGCTTCGCTTTTTTTCTTGTTGCTCTTGGGGCCTTCCCTTTTTCACTGTTTGTTTTTTGGGCTTGTTTGTTTGCCGTTTTGGGCTGCTTCAGAGCTGAGGCTGCCCCGTTTGCACTGCCCGGGAGGAGAAGGGCCCTGTTTGCCATGTGGCCAGCAACCAAACCGTGGTGCCTGCGGGAAGGCTGCAACGCGGGGCGCTGGGTTGCTCGAGGGCTGGCACCCCCTCTGCTTGTCCGTATATACAGCCTGAACACACGTACCCAGCACTGCAGGTTGCTCCAGGAAAACATGCCCAACTGCTGGGAAGTTTAGTGCAGAGTCCATTACTGTATGTAACATGTATGTGTATGTGCAGTGTATATGTATGAGCTTTTTTAAGGTTGCAAAAGCCACAGTAATTCTGCACTGTACAGAGGGCAGGTTAAGCCAACACCGCGGGCTGCCCCTGGCTGGAAGCACTTTTAGGCTGTGATTAGCCAAAGCGTTAATTAGCACTGACCTTGTTGGCGCTAATCCCGCAACCCTTAGCCCCTCCAGCGGCCGGGGCAGCGTCAAAGCAGGCAGCCTTAATCTAAAATACATAATAATTTTAGCAGATATTACAGACATGCTCCCCACTTCCAGCACAACCTGGAGCTAACTACTCATCTAGGCTTCGTTAAAGCAATTACATCTATACATTTATGTTCAGAAAGACAGGATACAGTAGGTGAATGAAAGCTGTAAGAGACTGAGCGTGTCCAATCGACTCACGTTTTCCATAGATTTGAGAGGGAGCACTGATATGTTTTTACAAAAATATCTCGCCTGAAGTTTTGTTGCACTGATTTCCCAGGAGAGCCGCGCGGAGCTGCAGGGAGAGGGATATCTGGAACCTCCCTGTCTCACAGGAGCGCTGGAGAGGGAAGAGTCTTTAATTGCGCGGCACGTGCGAGAGGCTGCAGTGAGGAGCCCCGGCGCACCGAGAGGGGCTGTGTGTTAACGTGCATTTATACCGTGCCTGGCACACTGCCTGGCTTGCACAGCCCTGCTGCTCGCTGCAGCCCCTAGGCGCTACTGTAATATAAATATTCTGGAAGAATAATAGGGCTATTTGCGGCTCTTGAGGGCAACTAATGTGGCTGCTCTGCAGCGTGTTTTTCAAGCCCTCATCCCTTATTTTTCTAAGCGTGCAGCAAGAGAGAAGAAGAAACAAACCAGGGTTTCTGCATGCAGTAGGAAGGAGAGAAAGGATGGCTCGCATCAAATGGCTGCTCCGAGAGCCCCAGAGCACTTGTTGCGGGTTGTCCCGCTGCTGCAATGTGATACTTGCATCAACACGGGACACGATGCGTCTGCCTGGAAGTCTCGCTGCTGGTGAGGTGGCTCCCAGCTCCGAGGCTCCTGTTCTTTAAAGGGATTCTGCCTGTGCCGCTATAAGCAGCCGCCAATTCGTTGGGATCTGAGGGCAATCTCTGTAGGTTTAAGCACTAGAAAATGTGACTGACCTAGAATTGCACAGGCAAAGAATTCAAACGATTGCTCGTGCCCTCAAGTACATCATCGTGCACCGCAGAGCGCATCAGCACACACTGAATGACAGAATCAGGCAGGCTTCCTAACGAGCGGCCAAAGGCAGCGCTGGGGCTGAGCACAGCACCCGGCAGCCTGGCTTTCCTCTCCAGAAAGCCCTGAAACATCCCTACGTTTGGATAGGTCTGGCTCGGCAGGATCCGCCCGCGTGTGTTTATTGCTAATTGAATCCAGCGCTAAAGGAATTGCTTCTGTCTCATTAAATGGGTTATCCCCTGTTTGCTGCCTTTGTCTTTTTTAAAGGAGAGTGGAGGAGGCTCTAAACAAAACCTGCTGCTGTGTTATCATTTTTCTCCCCTAGATTGTAATCTCGTAAGAAAGAGCACACACACATACACGTCACAATCCACTCACCCCTGAAATATGCTCTTATAAAGAGGTTTTGCTGCTCTTCCCAGGGAATATTGCAGCTAGTACTCAAGAGACTCTGGGAATTAATAGGATTTGAGCTAGGACTCTGCAGTAAGACGGGAATTATTAGACGAGAAACTCAATGTAGAGGGTAGCGCAGTTTCTTTGTTCCCTAAAGCTGTTTTCACACCTTGCTGCAAGGAGCTGTCACCGCGTTTCTACGCGGGGAAGCGCGGCTGGGCTGTCTGCACCTCTCACACTCCGCAGAGCCAGAGATCTGGGGAAGTGTGGAGCTCAAGGGCTTATCTGGCCATGCCTTTTTTTTTTAATTAACATCTCTCTAGCTTCCTTATCTCTGGGCCTTGTGCTTTCATGGCCCCACGGTGCCTCCGCTCAGCCGCTGCAGCACAGCTGTGCCCCTGCTCCACGGGAGCCCCTCGGCACATCCTGCAGAGCACGTGCCCTGGAATGACGCCGCTCCCGCACGGAAAGGTGCTTCCAGCCGAGGTGCACACGGGCGCTGAAGAGGCCCTGGCCTCAGCAGCCAAGGAACCTGCTTCTTAGGCAGTTACTAAGTGTAATTTATGGGCGCTGAAGGGAGGTTTTGTCGCTTCAGAAGCCCACGCTGCAGGCGCTCCCTGCAGCTGCTGTGCGCGGCGCAGCTTTAGCTGCAGCTTTGCACGAGCTGTGCCAGCCCCTGCAACGTAGCCCTCTCTCTGCATTAATCACTTTCTGACAGGATCAGACTAGAGTTATGGTTAAAACCCGGGTTGCTGCAAGCTTTGTCTGCATTCGAGGCTTCGGCTTCTGCGTATCCCTGGCATCTAGGGCCTAAATCACTAATCCTAATGAGAGCTTCTTTCCCACTGCCACCACTTCACTGAGTTCTCTATTCCTCTCAGAAGACCTATATTATGTATACATATGTATAAACTTATTCTAAAGCATGAGTTACTTCACAGCAGAGAAGACGCCTCACGGTTTTAGTGCTGTGCTGCAGAGGTAACGTTCTGCCATTCCCTTGGACAGAAACGTGCCGTCAGCCCCCGACAGCCGCAGCTCTTCCTGCTGTCTGCTTAATTGCATTAGGTGACACTGCGCAGCCCGGGCTGAGACAGAGACCTCGCTGCAGGCAGCACTGCGGAGACATCCAGCACAACAGCCCTGTCTGCAAGGGAACGGAGCTGGGCAGGCCACAGGAATCACTGATGTCTAATTCTGCAAAACGGGGCAATAGGAAAGGAAAGAAAAAGTGTGAGGAAGCAATCAGCGATCTCCTCAAAGTCCCAGATTTCGTATTTTTTATGGTAATAAAGGGTCAAGGCGATCTAGCTTGGAGAAACAGAAGGCACTGCATTTTGGAAAAAGCTCCTTAAACTATACACAAATATGTGTGTATGTACATGCAGGGATTATGTTTTACTAGGTTGAAACCTATCCAGGGAGAGAAAAAGTCAATGAAGACATCGTCTCAATGTGCAGAGCTGGTAAAAAAAAAAAAAGCAGGAAAACTGTCAGATTGCATGAAGGAGGGAGGAAGAACAATGCGGAATGTGCTGAACGAGGATTACATTGATTGGTGTTACAGCTGCAGCAAGGACTGCGTTCGGCTCTGGTCGCCTCCTTTCTGAATGGCCATTGCAGAGGGGAGCCCAAGAACAGCATCAAAGACACAGCATGGAGGAATGGGGGAGTCTCTGCCAGACGAAGTTAAAGAGTAGGATGACTTAATTTGAAAAGTGCAAAGTAATAGAGAAGATAAGAGACAAGAGATAATGAATTCCATTCTGTCCCATGGCTTAAATGTGAGGCAGCTCTTGAAGAAATAAGAAGGCACAAACTTAATATGGATGAAAGGAAATCCTGTTCCCAGTGCCGCATAAGGGCCAGATATCCCGGTCTGACTCCTGTGCTCCTGGCACCGCTCAACGTGAGGCAGAAGCACAGCAGGAGCCGAGAGCAGCTTTGGCCCCAGCCTGAGGAACGCACCGTGGCGTGTGTCCCGAGCCAGGTCCGCTCGTGTGGGACAGCTGGGGACAGACCAACTGGGAGCCTGGGGGGAAGGCCTGTGTGCATGTGTGAGGAGGGAGCCCTTGGCAGCCGCCCCAGTGCTGCTGCCACAGGGATGCCAGGTTTTCCGCCCATTCCCACGCAGCTCCCGGCAGCGGTGCCCGTGTCGGCACGCTCGCCCGGCGCGCGCTCCAGCAGCTCCCACGTGTCGCGGCCAGTGGCTGCCAGCCGCTGTTCAGGAAACAGCTCTTTCAGGGGAAGTGCTTTTCCATGTTGCTTTCTATGTAGAGCGATAAACAGCATTTTTCACCTTTTGTTGTCGTCTGAACAATGTAAGCACAAATACTGCAGAGGATCACAATGCCTGCTGTGTTATCCCGGGAATACATTAGCCAGCAGGAGCAAGATAGAGGTGGAGGGGAGGGGAAGTGCTTAATATCTCTTGCCTAACCCATGACTTAGCAAAACGGGCTCTCCATGAGGCACTCAAAGCGGTTCTCTGCAGTTGTTGCCTCCAGTTAGCTCTCCACATTCAGCAAATAAGGCTCATGTCCAGATTATGCCACTGCTTTGAGAATGGCTGAAGTCAAGGAACAAAGCTTGAGATTGCAGCAGTTTGGAGGATTTAACTCCAGAGGAGCTTGCGGGACTTCCTTGGAGTTTCTCCGTTTGCTCTCACACTGTTGTACTAACCGGGATGGTGTCTGAAGCTCCTTTACCATCGACCAGCTCTTCCTGTCAGCTTGAGAACATCTTTCTAATGCGACCTGATTGGGCTTTGGCTCTTAGGATTTAATTAGAGCCAGGAAAGGATTCTCTTAATTAGGGCTCCTGATTGAAGGAGATCTAGGCGCATTCCATGGGTGGGGAAAGAGAAGGATTATCGGGGATTTAACTCCCTACGTTCTGGTTTCCTTGTCAGAAGTTGGTGCTAATTTTTTCATGGATAGAAGGGGTAGTGTAGACATCGACCTGAGCTGTTTGGCAGTAGGAGAGGGCCCTGCTCCTGCCTTGTGCATCCTGGAGCTCCCTCAGGAGACACATTGGAGCCCGTGTTTCCACAGCCGGGCTGCTTCCATCACCGCCAGCTTGTCTGGGGAGCCACGTCATGGGGTGGTAAAGAGGGGTGTGATTCTGAAGATCATCAAAGCTGTACAACATGAGAGAGCTGCTACCGCCCACAAAAGCAGCACCAATGCCACAAGCACCGGAGAGGGTTAGCGTGGGGTAGGTTTTAAGCACTAAATTTATAGTCAAGTATATAATTACCCACACAGAAGCCAGCTCTGTCCACAGGTGGAAAAGGGCCAGTGGGGGAAACGTCTGCGGGGAAGCACCGCTTGGGAGAGGAGGCTGGATAAATCTGCAGATGTGGCAGGGACCCTGCTAACGTGGCAAGGAAGGAAGAACAGAGACCTTGTAGTTGACCAATCCTAGGGTTTCTAGTCTGCAGGGAACTGAGAGATGCAGAACTGGGAACAGTGGGCTTCTTTAGCGGGAAAAAATGCAGGAAAGAACTGATAATTCTGAAGGCTCTGATTTGATTCTGAAGGCTCTCAATTTAAGTAAGGAAAATACCAGGTATGTGAGGAACTCTCCGCACTTAGACAATCAAATCTGCTAAGAAATCAGTAACCTGAAAGAGCTTTATTTAAACAGGCTAGGGCCTTGAAGTAGTGCACTCTATAAAGGTAATGGTGTTTCAGAGAAAAGGGTATCCTGAAATGGCCATCCCTTAGGAACTTAGACTCTATTCAACTAGAGAAAGATGTTTAAGGGAAAAACAGTCAAAGTACAAAGCCAGAGAGAGAACAGAGCTCTGGACTTCATAGGTGATGGGATTATTCACATAAACTTGATAAAGTTTATAAAAAGGCCATGGAAATAACTGAGTTTAAACACTAAAATAATACCGTCGTCAAAATTAGATTTAACATCTGCACGTGCCTGGTACAAAAAAGGTGTGTGTCTGGTTGCTCATAAAGATGTGCTTATATATCTGCAGTCAAAGTACTTTTCAGAACAGTAAGGCACACTTTCTGCCTCTAAAACCCAAGGCCTGGGTGGCGACTGGATTTTGAAATCGTTTTAATTGAAGTTACTGATCTTTCAAAGGCGCACAGAACCAAGCACGTGCTGGTTTTTAATGTGATCCAGCCAGTCCAGCTCCACGAGCCTCGGTGCACTTTGTAACACAGCCCTCACAACTGTTTATGATTGTGTAAGGTGATTTCCCCAGGCTCACAAATCAAATTGCAGTGGCAGGACTGGGAGCAGGGCAAAAATTAAAACTCTCAGCACTCCTCATTCTTGCCACTAGATCAAACTCCCCTTCTACACTTCAGCAAAGTAAAGCCTTCATTAGGAAAACCCACTTTAAACAAACAGATGAAGTGCACATAATATTTTTACTCCTCAAAATCTGGAATACTAAATGCCATTAACACTGAGTCATTGAAATTGCTCCAAAATGAAATACTATACGGTGTTGAGCCAAAGCTTTAAAAGTCTTTGTGTTAAGATTTCAACAAGTGAAACCAAAACAAAACTCCAAACCTGAAATTTCCAGTGTAGGCATAACATTTCGGTCCTAATGCATGGGAAATATCAAAGCATTATGAGCCATCATGTCCACACGGAGAGGCTGATAAAAGTCTAAAGTCGACAAAGATCAGGCTGCAAATAGGATTCACATTTAACTGAGGATAATTAACCACTGGAACAGATGGCAAAGAGATGTGGTAAATTAATCGCCTGGAGTCTTTAAATCAAGAATGGATGTCCTTCCTTCTAAGAGAGATGCCATGGTTCAACTATAAATTATTCAGCTGGATGGTGGTATTGCTGGGTGAAACGCTCTGGACTGTGTCATATACAGGAGGTCAGAGTTGATGAGCATAATGATCCGTCCCTCCAGACCTTGCTATCCATGAATCCATTATGTTAGCTGGAAAAGTTTTATAGCTTAACAAAGCAGTTACAGACTGTTAGGTTCACAGTGTGCAGCTTTAGAAGTTTCTAAATACTCTTTCAGTCAGTGTTGTAAGGGCTCTGAATTAATCTTGTTAATATTGTTTAAAAGCATGCAACTGTAAAAGGGAAAGATGTGAAGATGACTTGTTTTTTATCACATTTATTGTGATGTATTACTAAAACCAAAAATGATCATCAGATGCACGCTGTTATTTACCCCATACATTCTTGTGTATAGCTCTCAGGTGGCTACGTCAAAGAAAATGCTTTTCTCCATCTGTGTCTTTTCCTCTCTCTGGAGGCAGTGGGAAAGAGTGGGGTGTCCTGGGCGAACATGGGCCCAGGGCAATGGGATGTCTCCACTTCCGTGGGCTTGGAAGGAAGCTCCCGCAGTGGGATTGCTAGGGGCAACTTCCTAATTGAGTTATCCAGAGAGTTTGACAGCACTGAGAGAGGCAGTGAAGTGGCTTTATAAGAAGGCTAAAGAATGACAGAAGGGAAAGAAAAGGTCATCTGGAAACCACAGCAGCTGTGTTTTGGAGCCCACTCTCTAAATGAACAATCTCCAAATGCCAAAAAGTTGATGTGCGGCCTATGACAAACTGGAGGGAGAAATTCGAGTTCACCTCCCCTGCTGCCTGCTGACGGATGCAATGCAGTTCTGCTGTCGCTTCCCAGCACATCTTTCTGTCAGCTTCCGACAAAATTGTGGTCTCCTTCTCCCCAGGCCATTCCTTTTTGACAAAGTACCAATCTGCCCAAGTAGAGAAGTGATAGTTCTTACTTGTATCATCGCAGTGTTAGGTCAACAAATATGCTTGTAGCCACAGGAACTTTCAGGTGAGCGGAATGGTTTGGGATTCAGGCGCCTGAACAGCGGGGTCTCGGGCTAGCTGGGAGGCTCTGCGTGGGCTCTGCAGGCTGCCCAGGGCAGTGTGGCTCTCTAGCCCCGGAGTCTTCTGCAGCAGGAGCGGCAAGGAAGGTAGCACAGCCAAGGTCACAAGGACTGACACAGGATGCCCCCATTTATGCACGGAACCATTACCAAAATGGTCATTAGAAATCCCAGGGTGTGCTCGGTAAGTCCAGAGTGCCTGATCTAATCAGGCTGCAATCTGGAAAATTACTTTCTGCCACCCAGACGTCATCCCCGCCGCATCACTTGCCTACAATGGCCTTTCCTTCCTGCTCCGAGCTGCTGACTTGTGGGGCCGAGCATCTCCACGCAGCTGCTGCTTTTCGGCGTGCACTCATCTGTGGTGATGCTTCCTGACAGATATATTGTTTTGTAGAATGTTTCGGGATCATTCCTTAATATACCTTGCCCGTGTAAGATCCCAGAGCACTCTGTGAGAGTTATATATAGAAAATTCTCTCTTGTTACACGGCAAGGTTATCAAAGCATGCTTAATGATTTGGGCGGGGGGGGGTGTCTGTTTTTACACGTTTAACTTTTTGCTAAAGAAGAACTTGAAGATTCCCTCAGTGAGTGACTGCTGAGCCCCTGGAGTCTTAAGCAGAGCACCCCATGGTGGAGACACCCCCAGATTTTCATTTGCTCCTTAGGAATCTCAGTCCTAGCGAATTTTCATTGTCATTCTGTGCACATGTTAACATCTTTTGTGATTATGAGAAACAGCCTTGCATATCTAAAAGGCAGATTTTAGTCGAGCGCCAGGGAAATAACATTTTGAATATCTAGCCCCTGATGCTGCCTAAATTAAATCAGTTTCTCGCCTCTCCTCCTGCTTTCTTAATTCTGAGTGACCCTCCGCACTCATTTGAATTGCATTCTTTTCCTGTGTCCTCTCATCTATTCTCCAAGTTTGTAGTCCCTTGGTTAGAGAACTATAAACATTCTGCCTCACTCATATATAACCAAGATTAAAGCTGTGTATATAAACCTGGCAGCAAAGTGGTATTTTTGCCTGCTCTGGACTGTAGATATATTTCTTCAATAATGACTGAACAATAATTCATCATTTTCCCTTTTCCTATCCCCACAGATTTTTATATTCCCATATAAATATGTAAACCAAAACTGCAGCAAATATTTTTGCTGGCAACTGGCTGTTGCACTTAAACACCTGGGAAACCAAGGCAGTATCTGTCAGCAAATCTCATTGCTGAGCCCTTCCATACTATTACAGAGTAATTCTGTTTCTCCTGCACTGCCACTATAAGATGTAGAGCAGAGCACTTTGGAAAGAAAGTTGTTGAGTGACCTTCCCTCCATAGTATACTGAGAGCACCTGGAGTCTCGTGCTTAGATGTATGATATGGCCCTATGCTACTTTACATTTATTTATTTTCTGAATCTCACACATACTCGTACACGTGCAGCTGTATTCAGCGTTTTGGGAGATACAGCAGGTCTGCCCAAGCTGCAAGTGGCATACATGGATTTATTTCTTACAGGTGATGCACAGATGTGTCATAAGGGACGCCTAAAGGTGTGTTCAAGCATCCCTGCTCCCCACTTGTAAACACAGCGCAAGCGAACTGAGGATAAGCTTGCCTTACCTTCCTACATGCTTTCCAAGGCACTGCTTGCTGCAGTTTCAGTGCTGCCCGGGTCCTGCGGGAGGGCTGCAGCCTCCAGCGCTGGCCCTTGTGCAGGGGTTGCCCTGTGCTTCCCCTCGCTGCAGACTGCAGGGCCCTGGCAGGGCTCCCTCCTGTGCTCTTCCTCAAAAAAGGCATCCTCAGTAAGGTCTATTCTCCTCAAGCACCCACAAGATGCTTTCCAGCTATGGAAACAAGACACTCTGTCACTTGTCCCACTTTAAAGTGTTTTATGCAGCGCTCCTGCTCTGCACTGCACATTAACTGCTTTTTACATTCCCTGCTGCACCTGCGTCTCTGTGTGTCCCCAGCGCCCAGCCAGATGGGAAGCTCTGTGTGTGTTTGTGTCACTCTTACACACACACACACAGAGATCTGCATCCTCAGAGCCTGCCCTTGCTGTCAGCCAGCTCCACCACAGCGCTCTCCAACTTCGATTAGATGTCCAGGAGGTTTGGTAGCCTCCTGGTCTCTATTTCCACACCCTCTGTCCCCTTTTTAAAATTCAGTACTCCAAACAAATATAGATAAAATCAATGAGGGAGTGAAATTAATCTCCATTTCATCTAGACTCAGGATGCAGACTTCTGGTCTGCTGAATAGGTGCGGATGGCCTATCTCCCACAGACAGCTCCTGCACAATCCGAGCTTTCCTGTAGATAAAAATAAATGATAGTTCTCTGGTTGCTAAATATATATATAAATACACAGCATATTTGCAAGGCTAGGTCTGTAGGAAGAGATAATATTCTGTATCAAATCAGGTAACTTAGCTAGAAAAAGACACAGGCAAGATTTTGCCTTTTCCTGAATGAGCGAGCACCCTGACCTGTATTTGAGCCGAAATTCCCTGTGACCCCAGTCTGTGGGGGGGGGTAAGTCCTCAGCCTCACAGCACTGTGAGCGCGGTTCCGTTCGGATGGGTTCCGTTCAGCTGGCTTTGGATGGCCCTTCACTGAGGAAGACTCATGGTCTCCTCAAGCTGCAAGAGACGGATGAAGCTGGAAGCCAAACGACCCTCCCAATTCCTTTAATCTTACAACTTTCTTGGCACTTGAACAGGGACTGATGTGAGTGAGGGACCATAAAGCTAGTTTGGTTTACACTCCGGCTAGAAGAAAATGAAGGACAAGTTCCCAAGAACATCTAGGCCAATCTCTTGCTGTTTGGAGCCTAAAGGCCCCTCTGTGCAAATAAGGATTTAAGGAATGTGGGTTTTAGGGAGTGACTGACTAATATTACAAAAAAAAAAAAAAAAAGCACTTGCCTAAATGGAAAAAATGAATCAAGTCTCTTAAACAATCTGGTTTGGGATGTGTGGAAAAATCCTTTAAAGTTTGGAATGAGAAAACCAGTCTTTGCTTTCACTGCAGTTAATAACTGCCAGATCTGAATTACAACAGTGTGGTGCAGCAAGTTCTGGGCTTTGTTGTCAGTCAAACTTTATTCCTTGTTCTGCCATGCGTCTTTGCTAGGAGATAACCCACAGTTCCTTTCCATGCTCCTGCTTTTGTGCCTAAACTCTTGGGCTGGCCTTATGTGCCTTACCAGATACTTAGACCAAACTTAGCATGGAGGGTGGGGTGCTTTGGTGAGGACCTCTGCCTGCTGCTGTCACATGAGTAAATGCCATTAAACCAGGACTGCAGCTGCTTGTCCTAGAGTGAGGGTAGGAATAATGGGAACTGCATGCTCCCATTTTGCTGCCAACCGGCCAGCGAAAAAGAACATGTATGAAATACATGAACATAAAAGGCTTTAAGTGAAGGATGGTCCGGTAACCTGAGATTTGGGATAGCTGCAGTTGATTAGCAGCACTAATGCTAGCTTGCTTTGTGATTTAGGGTGAGGTGGTTAATAAGCTTTAAAATGAAGATATTAGCATTTACATACCTTGTGGTGCTATTAAGGGTTTAAATAACTAGAAGCTTGAGGTGCTAATAAATTTGCTTTAACCGGAGTGTCAGTGCAATGCCTAGGGCATGTACCTTCAGAGTGGGCCCTGCTAACACAGGTCACTGCTCTGTGATCACTCCTCTGGAGATAATGCTGTAAGGGGAGGTAAATACGGGGCCCACAACTGTGGCACTGACAGGTGCTCAAAAATCCACCTATGAGAATTCAGATTATTTCATTTAGAAGTTGCTGCCTTCGATTTTGTGCATGTATGGGAAAGGAGAAAGTAAGGACAGCTGGCTGCTGTATGAAATACAGGTCTAAGTTTTGCCTGCGTATCAAATCACTGCACTGAAGTGGTGCCCTTGTGGGATAGCAACTTAAAATGATGGTTTTTCTTGCTGACCTCAGATTGCCCAGGACAGCACCTTTAAGTAAAGGGTGCATATTAATGTCCATGGCATAATTCCCCTACTGCTGAGTGGAGGGTGTATGTATGTGGAATTTTGCAAGAATCTCGGACACCAAACCCAAATGTATCTTTGCAGGTTTGCCCCCTTATCTTCTCAATTATTGGGACCCTTTTAAATTTCCCCCCTTTGTAATGCCCCAAGATGCAACTCCCTCTGGGAGTTCCTTAATCTATGTATCAGTGGCAATCCTATAATCCCATATAATTGTATTAGTCTCAATAGCAGATTAGCTCCAAGTGCCCCTACAGACAAGGAGCTGTCAGCTCTGCTATTGTTTTCCACTTAATGTGATTCCAGGCAGCAAAGAAGAAAAGCAGCTGAGAGCCCTCTGTCTCACATTACAGCCCCCAATTTCTAAACCAATTAAGAAAAAGGGATTTACAGTCAACTGGATTAGGGACTCTGTTTATATTATCCCATATTTCTTTTTATAATACCTTCCATTTTCTATCTAGCCTTGTAATCAACTACCCTTTTCTCTGGCTTTTGAAACACCCATCCATGTCCTTACCTATCCATTTACCAATCCATCTCCCATGCAGAATTTCAGCCATCTGTCTGGTTAGGATCACCAGCCTGCTTTACTGCGTATTTGTTTAGAGGACACATGGTGTATGGCGCATACTGAGTAATGCTGAGATTAAAACCAGCGCCTGATCTCAGATCGGTTTCAAAATGACCTCACTGATGTAAATGCGTTTCTGAGACAGTGTTTGGGTGAAACTCTCTTTCCTGCTAGCTAAAGCATTCTGCCAGAACCACTATCAGAGCCAAACAATGCTGGTATTTGAACAGCAAGATGGTCAGTCATTGCTAAGCAGGAAAATGGTGCTCATAAAATCCTGCAACATTTATATGGTAGAAGAGGTAAAATGAGACTCGGGCAGCACAGTGGTAACTGAGACCAAATAATACTGTCTTGCTGGTTTGGTCCTTGATTTGGCCATCTCAGCAGCAGATCGTGAGCAGACCATGCCACTCCCCTCTCATATTAGACATGTCCTCTCTGCATCTCTGTGAGGAGAGGTAATGACTGCAGGAAATGTGGACTAAGACCTCGCTTCACCAGACAACAGGCATCAGTAACTGAGAGACTGGCAGCTGGTCGCCCGCAGGGTTTGTGCTTTTAAAAATACTTACTAAAATGCCATGCATCAACTTCCAGCAGTAACTGTTTGCTTTTATTAGATCAAAATAAATCAATAAAATAAAGTTAGCTCAATCCGTATTGCCTAGAATGTCTCTGTTATCATCCTGCAGGCTGAATTACCTTGCATTCCCTTGAATTCCTAATTCAGCATAAATTCCCACTAAAGGGACATTAACACATTCAGGTAACTGTGCTTTTTATGTGCTTTTCTTGATGGAAGTAGTCCAGCAAATACCTTCCTTTATGGTTTGTTCTTACAGCAAAATGAGTTTGGGGCTGTCTTTTCTCTGAGTGGAGATTCTTTTCCCATTGAATTCCATTTCTCAGAAATATTTTTTTCCTGATCAATTCAATATTTAAACAGGTTTAAATTTTAAATCTCACTGTACAAATCCACTTAGATTTTTAAATTACAGTAATAGTTCACCAGCTTTCATTTTTAAGGCAATGCAGTATGTATAATTCATTCCATGAATCTTAGATAAGTTTCATATTCTGATACAGTGCAATTTGCTGCCTTGCAGTGAAGCTTTACAGCTAAGGTGGGTTCTTCCACTTCAGACTCTAGCCTTATTACAAATTACTTTAAAAGAAATAAGAATGAAAAATGGGAAACGAAGAGTTCCAATAGCTGGAGAGCTCCAGTACCAGTGGCTTTTTTTAGCACTTGTGCTTGTTCCTGGAGTACTTGTGATACAAAGTACTGCTCCATCTCACAGTAATCTTTGGGCAAGGAGGCCCTTTTATTGAATGAGTTCCCTTCCTAACACCTTGAAATGCATTTGGGGGAAACTCAGAGAAAAGGATAAATGATGAGAGTGTGAAAAGATTAGATGGTGTTCAAAAGATTAAGCCAGATAGGCAAAAGTCTCCAAAAGTAATGATTAGCTTTCTGTAGTTGAACATTTGAGAGCCAAATGTAATGCATTTAAAGAAGGTCATCTGGTTTTTCCTCTCTTTTTTCCTTCTTCCTGCCTCCTTTTTCTGCCTTCTTTTCTTTTTTTTTTTTTTCATTTTCTCTTTTCCCTTTTCTGTCGCTTTCTTCTTTCCTTTTTCTTTCTTCTCCTTTTTTTTTTTTCTTTTTTTTTTCCCTCTTTTTCATTTAGTAGGTGTTTAGAGGTATGTGAGTTCCAAATAAGCCTATCAACTAACTATGCAGACACTCAAAGCCTAATAGGACAGAGTCCATTTCCAATGGACTCCAGCTCATTTCCAAAGGCCAGCACAGAAACACAGAAAACCCACTGGGTACCACTAGAGCCTTTACTGGAGTTCCTCAGGATCCCAGTGACATTAAGTGCTTGCAACCCTTTGATAACCAGTCAGCCAAGGAAAGCTTCTCAAACTGGGCACCTAAAATAGGAGAGACCCAAAATTACAAATTAATCCTGATCCTGGACCAGCTGGGTGCTGCTTACTTGACAGCAGTTGATTCAGGAGCCAGATGGCAAATGAACTTTATACTGTTATACGATGATGGAAAATCATTCAGGATCCAGATGGAGTTGGATTGCCAGTTTGACAGTCTTAATGCAGGCTACTTAGCGCCTATTTTCCAGCACTGGTGTAATATCTGCAGTGCTCAGAAAGGGTTTTTTGGTGTATGCTCTGCAATGGCCTAAGGATGTAAGAAGGTGTTAATGTAAAGGTGGACAGTGTCCAGCACTTCAGAATTACTTAGGTTGTCAAAGCCTTGGTTCTGGGTTGCCCTAGCAGAGCTGTTGCAACCAGCAACCAGGTGCTAGCTATGTTTTTGCAGGTAAACATTCACAGGATTTATTAGCACAGACACAAGTTGTGAGCCTAGCTTCTAAAGCTTTCAGTCAGTAGCAATCTGGAAAAAAATGATGTTTACACAGAAATCCTGTACCGTTCATAATTTGAAGATGCTGCTGCCATGGTGTATTTCTGTCAGCTTGCCCAGAATCAAATCTCCCAGTGATAACCACTGAAGGATGGGAACATCCAACTCATCATGGGGAGGTAGAATCAATTGAATACAGAAATACTTGGTTGGCAAAGAAAAGGATGCATACTGGGGAGATGTTTAAAGAGACCATTTTTATTCACCTTCAAAGGTGTTTTTGGAAACAGTCCTCTCTTTTTCTATGCTATTCTTTTTTTTCTTCCTTAATAACGGTCATTTGATTTTTTACAAAATCTACTTGGAAGAATCTGATTTTATCTTGTTTTTCCTGAAAGGCTCCTGAACTGTACTGGTATGGTGACACTGAAACAGGTATGAGTAACATTTAAAAAATAGTGAAGGGATATTTAGTCCAATTTTATAAGAGACTTAGGCATGTTTTTTAAGAAGAGCTATGTTTCTGCTTTGCTTTGTTGTGTAAGGAAGACCTAAATGGTTGTATATATTTTTACGAATGAGCTGGTTTTCAATTTGCTTTTTGCCTCAGAAATATCAGCACTGGCAGCTTGCAGAAAAGCTGTGCAGCATGTTTATCATTGCACCTGTACAGACCTTTAGCTCTAGAAGTCAGTGTTTTTGTAAGAAAAAACAGCAGGTGAATAGTTCCAAACAGGCTGGTGAGAAACCTTCCCACCTGCTCACTGCGCAATTCCAGTCTTATGGGGTTTATGCTGTAAAGATTTTGGTTAAAAAAAAAATAAAAAAAGGAAAACCTAAACCTTTAGGTTTAGTTTTTCTACAGTTTTTCTAGGTGACGGTACCTGAAATTTTAACCTATTGAGAAGCTGCTGTTTGAGGTAAATTCTGATCTAAACCTTTCACACTCTTTACAGAAAGCAAACATTTTCCAGATCTTTCCTGTGTATAATAACCGAGAACAGAGAGAGACAGTGTTGTTTCTAGCTCTGATATCCTGGAAACCCAGACATGGAAAAGGTCCTTGATAAATCAGCTCTTGTTCCCTTCCTTTAGTCAGTGGCACAGTATTTCCAAGAGACTCATCTCTCATCTACCTCCTTTTATGCAAAAATACAAAGAGTGATACTGCTCATATTAGAAAGAGCGTAAGACAATAAAAAACCCTCTAAATATTCTTGTGTATTTTTGTATATAAATCAGTTCTGAAACACCCAAAAAGCACTCCTCCTTGTGTTTGCCGTGTGCTTTCTCCTGACTGCAAAGTTTTTTCCTGATAGCATTTAAAGTTCTGAGCACATATAAATTAAGTTTTATAACACCAATCTAATAGTTACTATAAAACCCCTAGGCAATAAAAAGAGAACAAAAAATAAAAGGCAACCATAAAAGTAGATTTTTCACCTTGATTGTGATGAAGTTACAGCTTGCCTTGATGATTAATCTTTCTTAGGTTGTAAAGCACACGGATTATATGGAGTACAAAAGCACGCGGAGAGCATCAAGCACGTACCACCAGAAACAATTCAGGAGTAAATTATTTCCCATTAAACTAGCACATGCCACAAACACCTACCTTATGTGGAAGTCTTGCTGGGTATGTATTTCAAGGCAGATCACTCAGGGGTAAAGATTGGATTTGGGGAGTGAAGGGATTTGAAAGACCCCGAAGACGCACAATTTTCATGTGCATTTTCAACCATGTTTTCTATCAAAGTTTCCCGCAAACGATTTTTAAGCAATAAATGCAAACCAATTATGTTCCCAAAGCCTAGAGGTATTTTAGGAGGGTGTTGGCCTCAGGCTTTCCCACAAGCTTGCAAACCAATTATGTTCCCAAAGCCTAGAGGTATTTTAGGAGGGTGTTGGCCTCGGGCTTTCCCACAAGCTTCCCGAAACCACAGCGAGCTGTGCCCCCATCCCGGGGCTCACCTCGTGCCTGCAGGATGAAGGTCCCTGGCGCCTCCGTTCCCTCTGCAGTGGCTGCTCCCTGCACTCCCGGCCATTCTTCCAGAACCTTCCGCGGGTCCGGATGCTCGTGCCACGTCACAGCTCAGTTCAGCACCTTGTCCCCAGTGGTGGCGGGGAGCCCTCTCCTTGGCCCAGGCCCAGCCCCAGCACCCGTTCCCCTGGGGCTTTTCAGGGGGCTGCCATGCCACTGGGAGGCGCCTCCCTGAGGTGACAGGGGCCTCACCGAAGAGAGGGCCTAGAGCTCCTGAGGAGAGGGGCTGGTGTTCCATGAAGAGAGGGCCTGGTGCTCTGTGAGGAGGCCTGGTGCTCCCTGAAGAGAGGCTCTGGTGCTCCCTCAAGGCACAGCCTGGTGGTCCTTGAAGAGGGGGGGCCACTGCCCGCTGAGGTGATGGCAGCATTGCCATGCTGAGGAGGTGGCACCAGTCTCCACTGAGGTGATGGTGTCACTGCCCCGTGGAGGAGAGCGGCCAGTGCCTGCTCAGGAGATAGTGTGGATGCCCCGCGGTGGAGATGGCATGGACGCCATGCTGAGGAGATGGCACCAGTGCCCCACTGAGGAGATGGCACCAGTGGATGCCGAGGAGATGGTGGTGCCTGCTGAGGAGCTGATGTAGATACCTCACTGCGGAGGTGGCAACCATGCCCCATTGAGGAGATGGTGCGCGCTGAGGAGATGGCGGCAGTGCCCTGCTGAGGAGATGGCTTGGAGGCCTCACTGAGGTGCTGCTGACCTGATGAGATGAGTGGTGCCCACTGAAGAGCTAGTGCCAGTGCCCTCTGAGGTGCTGATGCCCAAGTCTCCTGAGGACATTCCCCATTAAGGACACGGGCCAGTGCCCTCTGTAGTGATGAGGAAGGTTCCCCACTGAGGAAATGGCCGCAGTGCCTGCAGAGGAGATGCGACCAGTGAATGCTGAGGAGATGGCACTGATGCCACCTTGAGGAAATGGTGCCACTAAGGAGATAGTGGTGGTACCCTTTTGAGAAGGTGGTGGTGCCTGCTAAGGAGAAAGTGCTGATGCCTGCCCAGGAGATAGCAACAGTGCGTGCTGAGGAAATGGCGGCAGTGGCTGCTGAGATGGCGGCAGTGGTGTCTGCTGAGGAGATGGCAGCAGTGCCTGCTGAGATGGCAGCGGTGCCTGTTAAAGAGGTGGTGGTGCCTGCTGAGGAGATGGCGGCGGTGCTGGCAGCTGAGGCAGCAGCAGGAGGAGACCAGGTAAGTGTGCTGAGCTGTGCAAGGCCCTGGGATACGGCCACAAAGCCTCCTGTTCGGGGATCCCTAGGGAATTGAGCTGATCCTCACCAGCCTTTTATCATCACCATATTGATAAAAAGGGGAGCTGCTTTCTGATCCTTGCTTTCTTAGAGGATCTAGATGGTCGATTCCCAGCAGTGAGCTGTACGCTGTGCTGCGTGGTGCTCCCTGCCGAGCCCTCGGGCCCTTTGCAGGAGTGTTTCCTCCACAGATCGTTAACGTGCATATGATATATCGGCGTACACACAAAGGCATTAGCCACACTTGGGTGTCTGGAACATCTTTCTAGCTATAAACTCACCAACGTGAATGTTTGCAGCAAGATGGAAACAGATCCTAAAAAAAAACATAATACTGGCGGCGTTACATAGAGGGAACTCTGCCGTTCATCTGTGTGGTCCAAATGCTTTTTTATTGTTGTTGCTAGTTTGAGAGCAAGAACCGCATGAAGAGGCTGTGGAGCTTCCCCATGTGCTGGGAGCACCAGCTGCAGGGCAGGGCTCATTGGGAGCGGGGAAGCAGCCTGCTGCAGACCCCATTGCTTCTCTTCCACAGTGATGGGCAAATAGTGTCAATTTGCATGTGACGAGTATAAGTATTTGTATAAGTATATGGGTCCACTCTTTTCGTTCATCAAGGTCTAGAGTCCTTCATCAACACTCTCTATGAAATGGGTAAGTCCTTCCTCCTAAATGTAGCTCTCAGAATGTAGATGTACTTTTCATATCCACTTCCTTTCCCAAACACATTTTTTTTTCTTTCAGAAATTAAAAGCATATGAATTCAAAAGTATCTCAGAGAAGCAGCCAAAAACCAGGTCATAGGCACGCTCAGATAGTGGAGTCTCTATTACCACTGTTGTTTGAATCGAGGAGATAAAAATCTCACTGAGTAGCTTTGCACTCCCCAACTTCAAACAATGCTGTTAAAACGTGGCACAATTCTTCGAATTCCCCAGCAAAGCAAGGTTGCGTCTCCTACCTCTTCTTTAACTCTTCTCTTCAAAGTCCTGGAGTTTTTGGGGTGTGGTGTCTTATTTTACTGGTTGCTTTATAACCAGGATAAAGGGGTTATGCTGTCGGAGTTAAATATCACTTACGAACTTCAAAGCTGCTCCTTTGAGAGGAGGGTCTTTGACTTTACATCTGGGTGGAGGACACACATGGAAAGGGTTACTGTGAGAAACAGCCTTTCCCAGCTGCTGCCTGTCTTAAATTACTGTAGCAGCAGTGGCAGCCACAGCCACTTGCTTATGCCAAACATTGTTTTTTTGGCATATTTCAGCCTGCTTGGTTCCTTGCAGGAATTCCCACAAGGGTGGAAGGGATTTCCAGCTTGTTGAAGCCTCTTTTAAAGAATTTGAGATGGCTCTGGCAGTTTCTTAGCTTAACTCAAGACTGGAAAATGGAGTCTTCCAAAGTCAACAGCCATATTAAGGAGAGAAAGGGACTTATTGCATGAGCCTGTGTAAACACTTGTCCCCGTTCTTGGAGTAACTCTACATTTTTTTCTGAGCCAAGAGATCTGTGCCTCTTGCATCAGATGTCCATGTGGCATAAATCACACACAGTCACTTCCCTCTTGACTTATTTTGCTTAATTCTTATTATTTTGACAGTAAATAATTTGGGATTGTTTTTTTCTTTTTTTTCCATAACTTCAGCCTTTCTGTTTTCACCCAGCTCGCCAGACAGGTAGGACAAAAAGAAAAGCCCAGACCCAACCCCTTCTCAGTCTAACATCTCAGCAGTGAAAATGTGTTTTAATTATATTCAGCTCCTGCACAAAAGGCTTAGTCACTCAGAGTTAATAAGGCGTAATGGCTTCCCGCCCCACAGAGCGCTCAACCTGCCATGCAGCTCCTGCTCGGAGGCAGCCAAGTGATGGACGGAGTGGGGAAAGGCAGCCGCGAGAGCAGCTCGGAGCATAATTGTTAGCAGATCCGAGTGCCTCGAATTTCACCTCCTCGCTTGAAAATAACCAGGGCCCCTTTAACAGTGCACAGGAAAATTTCTCCAAAGAATGGCCCCCTGCTTCAAAACAATTACTAGCGCCACATCTTCATTATGTTGCGGTAATGACAGCTCCGGCTCCCTTTGATCCGGCGGTGCGCGGCCTGGCCCCGGCGTGCAGCTGCATGCCCCGTCTGGCCGCGCTCTCCGTGGTGATTCCTGCAGCCTCGCTGGCCTGATGTGGATCGAAACCTGTGCAGAAGGAGCCCTGTTGTCTCCAGCCTTTCAGGCTCTTGCCGTGGTGGGAGGAAAGCTCTGCTTGCACGCGCACAGCCCAGAAGAGGCCAGGTCGAGGAAGAGGCACAGCCAGCAGTTGCCCATAGCAACTGTAATACCAGAGCCTCGTTAGCCTGCGGTCCCCTGCAAAGAGAGGGCTCGCGCTGCTGCTGCTGCTGCTTTTGGCTCTTGCTTTTGCTGAGGGAAAGTTGGGGGGATGGGGCTGGCTCCTGCGGTGGCGTGTGGAAGAAGGGATGCAGAAGTAGCCGTGGTTGCAGCCCCAGCTCCCATCTAGGCAGCAACAGTGCAAATGGCGAGCCCAACTCCCCAGGACTTTCCAGGTGGCTTTTCCATCCCAGCTTTGCTTCCTGAGAGCATCCTGGTGCTGTCTGTCCAACCATGGCATGGCAGAGCTCAATTTCCCCTCTGTTATAGGTGCTGGTTGTGACCTCAGCCGTTCTATGAGCTGGGCTGCCTTCTAGTCCAGGCATCTGACCTGCGTGAGGTCTTGTTAAATTGAAATGTCTGACTAGTCTCTCACTTTCAGTCCTTAGAGGAAATTACTCTTGGAGTGTACAAGTCAGGGATTGCTGCGGGAAGTTCTTTTGGCTGGAATTCCTGCGGCCAGAGTAGATAATCAAGGTAGGCCCCTTAGAAATGTTTGAGAGGTCATGATGGAGGTGCTGAAGTGAGTTGAAGTTAATTCCTAGAATAGCCTATGCCTGTCTTAATTTTATTTATTTATTTATTTATTTATTTATTTATTTTTGCTAAGTAAACCTTTCTTGATTATAGTAAATGTCTTCTTAAGAGATCAAAAGACTATTTTAAAGGACTCTGCTTGCTCACAAAATTCATTATCCTAATGCTCCATCATACTTTGCCAAGCTGCTCTTTCTTTGATCTGCTGCTGTGGCCTTTTGTCTGTTTCTGCAGTTAATCTACATTTTGTTGGTGTCAGAGTTTTTTTTCAGCTTTTACGTGTCAGTTCTATTTTATATGCTAGTACCCGTATGGAATTACAGAATCCACTTTTGAAGCTGATTTCAGTTCAAGATTTTAAAAATTCCTCCTTTATGAAAAAGTAAAGAGCTCTTGATTAATTATTGATAAGGAGAGTTACTCGAGCAGAGTGTTATCTAGTAAGCATCATCTCCTGTGAAGCAGTACTCTACTCTCATGCTTGAGGTGGGATTTTATCTGTATATTTTAATGGCTCTGGATTATTTTGATAAGCAGTATTGTGGTAATTTGTTCTTGTCAAACAGTTTGGGTCTTGTGATATGACACACTCCTTATGAGTCCGACTTGACAAAAGCCTTTTCCTTAATATCTTCAAATTAGAGCCTTTCAGTGTCAGATCACATTTGTTTAATTTATTTTTAGTGAATGTTAGTATTTATGAATGGCAGAGATTGACAGCCCTAGACACTCCTGCTTACTATGAAAAGAGGACCTCAGTAGAAGAAACATTATTCAGTAGGTATCTTGAAATATGATGAAATGACAAAAATCAATATGATACTGTAATTTCTGGCTATGAACCATACCCAAAGGACAGCTTAGGTCGCAGAGGTGTGGGAAGAGGACTGCAGTTTTAGAGAGGGAAATGACTCTGCATACTCTGACAAGGTAAAATTTTAGTGAAGTGCACGTGAAAAAGTCTGTGTGGATAGAAATCTTCTGTCGTGAGCCTGGAGAAGTACTGGCAGGTTTGTGTGAACAGCCTTTTGCTCAGTAGGCACTGCATCCATGCTGGTAAGGGAGGTCGCAGAGAAGTAAATCAATAAGGCAATAACAACAGGGGAATTGCAGCCAAACATACATGAACTGTTTGGGTATGGGAAAAGGACAGGGTTTTAGAGCAGAAGTTTCTCAGAGCATTAAACAGTTGTTCCTTGTAGCTCATATATGAGGAAGGGTGACTCTTAATTAGCACCAAGGAGTTCCAGTGGGAATTTATTTAAGAAGGAGTGATGTATAAGCCACAGAGTAATAATCTCATAGTAGCCTAGAGTTCAGTACCCTTGGGGACACCAGCAACTAATATAATGGCAGTTCATTTTAAGAAGGGAATCTCAAGAAGTAGATAATACCGGTTAGGAAAAGACCCTTTGATTACAGAAGGGTCTGGCTGAAGCGTTTAACAGACGCCGGGGAACAAATTGTGTGGCAGCAGCTGAAGGAGTGCTGGCAAACACTCCTTTTGCCAGGTAGTGCATGTGTGATTTTTGCTTTTGCTTTCCCTGTTTCTGCAGTTTCTCCCCAGGACGGGGTGACCAGAAATGAACAGAGTTCCACTGAAGCATACTATTAATTTATAGAGTGGCATAATGAAAATTGCTGTTTTTTTTCTGTCCTGTTTCTCATCCATCATTAATGTTCCTTTCTCTTCTTTTTTGACCAATGGCCAGATGTTTTCCACTGAGATCGTCTCAGAGACACACAGGTCTTTTTTTTTCGGAGTTGTTACAGCTCATCTAGGACCCAGCTGTCCTGTTAAGCATGCCAAGACCCTAATATGACAGAACCAAAATGTGTGAGATTCAGATTCTATCTTCCAATTTGCAGGTAACTCATAACAGCATCACTGTTGGCTGATTGGATGACAGGAATAGACTAGTTTGACCTCCCTATTTAAAACCATGTAAATTACCCCATCTTGATCACATTTATAAGTCCTATAGGTTCTTTGACACTAGGAAGAGAGCTAGATATCCTGGAAAATTAGAGCTAGAACTCTAACAGAGTTCATTGGTGCATGGAAGATGTAGAACATGGAAGATGTAGAGGCTTTCTAGCAACTCAGCATGCTACAGAATGAGCTAATAGTTTGGAATTACATCAATATTCTAGTGGAGTGGGTTTATTTATGGCAAAACTGCTTCTTGTGGTTTTTGGAGGCATTATGTATCTTTAGAAGTCGAGGGATGGTTTCAGCTGGAAAGGCCTCCAAGCTGTGGTAGTTCGAACCTTTGTAATAAACCACATGAATTTCATGGAGCCTCTCCATTCTGTTCCATTAGTTTTTCCCTTATGGACTTTCAACTGAGTTTTGTGCCGAAGAGGCTCCTATCAGGGATACACAGCAAACTTATCTGCAGTTATGTAGATTGGAGACATCATCCTTGAAAACATTAGCACATAACATTTTCCAGCCAAAATCTAATTCTGCAATTGCAACTTGTTTCACAAGTGTGATCTGTAACATGATCGTTTCTTGTTATATTACACAAGTATTCCAATGCCTACTAAAAAATGTAGCCTTATAGGAAGCAGTAGACTAGACTCTTTAGGGCCTGATAAAAGAATATATTTTTTTAAGAATCTGTAATGGTGGGGGAAGGAGTGGCCAGAAGATACTTAAATGTGCTTTTCTCTCTTTCATATGAATAATAACAAAAATGACTTCTTTGTCTCCCACATGTACCTACAGCTCTGTCTCTTTCTTGGGAGTAAATATAAAGGTCCCATGTTCACTTTAGGCAGAGTTGGAGATAAGTGCATCCGTGCACTTATATGTATGATAATATTTCATATGGGAAATGGTAAAATTTTTTTTTTCATGTTTTCAGTAGGCCTGCTTAATACCTGCAAAGAGAGATGTGGCTTAATCAAGAGGCTGGCAAAGAGGCTGGGGAAATGAATGAAACTTTTAGCACTTTAAAAACAGATTTGGACAGGAAAACCAAATGGAGATGTGCTATGGTAAAAATGCTACAGCAGCAGGCGTATTCTAAGACCATGTTAGTGGTGAATATGTTTTCATTGAGAATACATTGGGAGAAGTTTTCTGTTCGGGGGCTAGTCTTTCATACCCCCAAGGAGGTCAATGAAAACTGGGCAAGGGCAGGAAGAGGTTAAACGAGGAGCCATGTTCACACACAGACAGCATCTCTGCTCCTAGTTTCAAGGCCCCTTCATTCCACTTCCCATCCAAGGCAGGAGCTGCAAGTTTTAGCCTTTCCATGTGAGGGGTTTGTGCTGGGCCCATTTGGCTCCCTGCAACGCTCCAACTGCAGGTGCTGCAGACAGTGCTAGCACATCAGCTCTTCATTGTTTCGTTGGAGGGGTAGGGACTGGGAAATCAGTAGTTTTAGCATGCATGCCACTGCCTCCAGAAACAGGTGCTGACCCTCTTTATTGTTACCAGTAAAATTAAACTGATGCGACAGTCAAACATGGCAGGTTTCCAGCTCCCAGCTCTTCTTGGGGTGGGAGGGAGGGATTACCCTTTCCTTAGAGAGAGGGAAGACTGGATGCTTTCCAGGAGGGAAGGAAACTCCTCCCATGACCAGGGTGGAGCTGCAGATGGACCTGCCTGCTTCTGAAGGAAGAAACTTACTGTAAATGCGGCAAGGCAGAGACAGGAGAAATAAATCATAGGTTATAATGGGGGACATCCTCTTTCCTCTCCTCAGCAAATACAGTATTTCATCGTCTAGGCTCAACCATAAATGGTGTTTATGCTTCTTCTATGCATACTAAATAGGATCTGTCTGGTTTATGTTTTTGTTAGAGTCAGAGGACTGATATATTCCTATTCTTGCAATTCTCATTTTTTACCAAGCCATACAACAGAGGAGCCTACCTGCCAATAGCGATGTATCCTGGCAGAAGGGAGAGACTGAGGCACTTCTGTTGCTCCAGGTCACAGCATCACTTGGGAAGAAGATTGTGTCATCTGGGCCAATCTGTAGTTCTGAGTAATGGAGTTGACAACATCTCCTTGGTTTCCCTTGTGATGGTTTTCAGATCAGTAACTGCTTTTGTCAATCAGACACCATATATTTTTGTTTGTTTCTTTTTTCTTTCTTCTTTCCTCTGCATAAGCACATGGAGGGAGGCAGCTACTTTGAGCTTGCCGGGCCATAGGAATATGTTCTCTCAGAACAATTCCAAAGGAAGGCAGGAAGGTCTCACGATGAGACATAGGTGAATGGCAGAGGCCCAGTCCTCTCCACTGCACGCTTGCAGGCTGACCTTGAGCAAGGACCTGTCTGTTGCTTTGTACCTCAGTTTCTTTCCCGTGGAGTGACCTGAGGGAAGGCTAATGTCTATCATTAGAGGCAGTGGATATCTTGGATTCACCTCTATACGTAGAGCATTCCCAGCCTCCTTCCTTGTGTGTTCCCTGGTGTTGGCTCACGTGAGAGCTCGCACTACACGGGCCTGTGCCTGTGGCAGTGAGTCACATTCTGAGAGATGGGGTGCCATGTAGTGGGTCTTGTGGGGCTCAGCCATGGCTGTGATCTCAGGTACGGCTCTATGGGTCAGAGCTGAGGCCAACCCAGAGCTCTGCTTTGGTGCTGCGGTGGGACCTGCCGTCCTGATGCTGTGGCACGTGGTTGTCACGCTGCTCTTTGGACACCAGTGTGCCAGGCTGCTTGGATCCCCAGGGAGCCAGGGACAGTGTGACTTGCTGTTAGCCAAGCAGCAGGTAGACACTTGCAACCAGCAAACCTTGTCTTTTTTAGAAGAGAGCTCTGCATTTTGGATAAAGGAAACAAAACCAAAATTGGGAGACATAAAAGGCTCTTGCAAGGTTTCGTTTCTCCTCCGCCCCGTTTAATTCCAGCTCAAGCACTGCAGTTACAGAGTGGTAAACTGAACACTGAGACACACTTAGACAGCAGCATATGCATTTCTAGTGCCTGCTTCAGCTCCTTGCTTCCTCTGTGCCTTCCTATTTGAGCAATGAACATGCTTTCAGATGCCAAGTGCCCTAATGTTTCAACATCAGCACTTGCAACCAAAGCTGACTGCAGTCCTACTGGTCCATCACTTTTCCTGTAATCTCGCATTCAGTATTTCCTAAACACCAAAACCGAAGCTTTTTAAGAAATCCTTTAATAATTCAGAGCAGTGATTTAAGACAAGACAGGGAGGAAAAAGGCATTTTCCTCCCGTGTTAAGTGATGCTTCTTTATTTTAATAGCTTCTCAGGTCATGCAGTCACCGTAGCTTGGTCCCTGCTGGACACTGATTCCTGCTGGGAACACCTTGTGGCAGCTTTCAGAGTGCTCTGAAGCTGAGTCTGTAATAGTGACTCAGAGCAGATAATTCTCTTTCCTTTCTGCAGACAAATCTGGGCTCCAGTAGAGATATGAAGATGCCCCAATGTACCAGCAACTCTAATACAGCAGAGCCTGTAATAATGCTCTGATACACCAGTGGTAGCTGGTGTAGTTGGTGTAGAAATGTTAAATGAAAGGAATGGGCACAGTGTAGAGCTCAGAACAGCCGAAAAAAAAATGCTTGTTTTCTTCATTGCATGAAGAATGACCTAACGCATTTCCTTTCCTTTCTCTATTACTTGCTCTTTTCCTTCTTTACCACTTGCTCTTGGTTAGCGATGTAGCTCCAATTTATTCAGGAAAGATCAGCTGTAGTCTCACAAATGGAGACACCGCTGTCCTGTGGAGAGAGTAAGTGGGTTGTGCAGTCATACCTGTTAATGGATGGAAGAAGATGACTTGCCACTTATTACCTCCGGAGTCAAATCTAAAACGTAAAAAGATGGGGCTAAGCTGCACTCATCAGTCAGACGTTGAGCCTGAGTGTGTTGTCCAAGTATTTAAAACCTCCATCCCTCCTGAGAAAAATGACAGTACTGCTCTATTTCCAGTTCTGCTCCTGGAGACTCACCCCAACAGAAGTCTCTCTTCACGCTGGTGTTTCCTCTGCTTCCTAAAGGGTTTTGAGCAGTGAAGCAGTTAATCGTGTTGCCATTTCAAGTATTCTCTTGGGAATCCAAATTGAAAGCTCGTGGAGCTGCCATTGCAGGCTCAGGCAGATCTTCTGAGCGGGTTGCTTTCTCACAGTTCTCAAGCATGCTTAAAACTGCAAAGTGAGAGTCTGGTGTGTATCTGACATGCCTGGTTGTTTTTTCCCCCAAAGAGAACATGCCTCTTCCTTTTGGGAAATGTAAGTTTATGCTTTATGATAATTATGACCGTTTTCTGCCCTATTCAGGCTAAGAAGTGCTTTCATATTGATTTCAAAGGAGCTCTGATTTAGGCTTCTTTCATACTAGAATGGATGGTGTCTGCTTCCACTTTAAGCTGATGACATCTATGACTTCAGAAGCACATATTCAATATTAAGGATTTTATTATCTGGTCAGTGCTGCAGTGAAATAACCAGGGAAGCTAAAGGGTGCAGCAGAGTCCTTCTCAGGCAGATTCAGTTTATATTTCTCTTCCCAAGGCACAGAGCACGGTCCACTAAGCTTAAAGCACGAGACACTGGGGGCTGCCATTTAAAGCAGCTGTTCCCAGAGGACAACTAGGCAGTGGTGGACGGTGGCGTTGGGATCAGATGTGCTGTCATGTTAATGGCTTGAATTTGCAGCTCGCTGCTGCTGAACAGCCTGCGGAGCTGCCCTAGCTCCTGTCCCTGGAGAGCGTTTGGAGTAGGAGTTGGAGGGGGGAGCAGAATGTCAACAAGCCTGTTGGAAGTAATGGAAAGACAAACAAAATGGACCAGTCTTAATGCGTAGGCCCATGCAGATTGTATACTAAATAGGGCAAAGAAGGGCGTTATCCTTAGCCTGTTGCTGAGGGTGTCTGTTGCTTACCTCTCACCTCCCAGCAAGTCTGCTCACATTCATTTCAATAGTAGCCTTTAAAGGACAAGCTCATGTGCCGCTGGATTTTTAGCTCTCAAAAGCCATCCCAAACTAAAATCCCAATAAAGTGACAGCCCTCCTCACCTTCCCCCACCTGCCTCATTCCTGCCTAACATTTGCCTTTAAGATCTTGATGAAATTGCATTCTACTACAGGCAGCAAACCCTTTGAAAATGTATATCCTCCCCCGAAGCGTTCCACTTTTCCCAAACGTGCTGGAGACATTGTCTCATGATCCGCAGTAATTATCTTGACAGGTCAATTATTAAAAGAAAAATTAAAAAATTACATTTAAAGCATGATACAGGAGCCTGGCTGCTGGTTTTCCTTTTACTGCTGTTTCCCTGCAGAATGCTGTTGGCACCAATCGACATGGGAGCTGCATTGCGCCACAGAGGGAAATTATCTTCCCCATCTCGATGCCAGAGGAAAGATAACCTCTAGGCGGAGATTTCTCTCCAGATTTGCAGGCTTTCAGAGCAGGACCAGCTCCTCCTGGTATACATGGACTATAGCCCCAGGGCTAGCTGCATTGCTGTGAGTAGTCATGTCATTTACTGGCCTGCTTGAAAGGTCTGCCTGTATAGGAGAAGAAACTCGACATGGAGCAGTAAGAGAAGGCAGGGAGATACTGTTTTTGCTTTAACAGAAAGAGCCTAAAGGAAGATAGATGTGAATTTTCGCCTATTAGGTATTTGATCAGTTTAATAATATCCACACATGAAATTTTATGAGGGCTTATAAAGAATCCCTTTGGGCTTGTAGGTGAGTAACACATGAGTAGTGTGTACCTGCAAGATACGTGCTAACAAGTAAGTTCTTTGGGGGAAATGGCTCATCTGTTAGTTCATTTTTCTTGCAAAACTGACATTAACATGCATTATTGCCAGATAAATACTTCAACACATCATATAAGCAGCTATTGAAACAGGTACCAACTGGGGGCCTTAAGCTTCCACACCAGTTGAGGAATGCAACATAAGGAAGAAATTGGGTCCTCAAGGTGCCTTTCAAGGCTGATTGAGAAACTGACTTGACAAAGAATCTCCTGAAATCTTGTTTTCTGCTCCGCTCTGCTCCTCTCCTGGGTCCTGGGATAATTTGTAATTCAAGCTTGGAAAGAATCCTATGCTATTTCCTTCAGACTTATTCCTTCCACATGTGAAATCTAGTAATTTAAACACCTCATCTCCTTTCATAACTGAGGCAGGAAAAAAATAACCCACGATCGCTGATTGAATCCATATTTCCACAAAGTTCCAGTTATTTTGTTTGATGTTTAAAAAATAAAATTAAATGAAGGTAGTTAAAGGAATAAATACCTTTTCTTCAAATACAGATGGATGCTGAAAATGAATCTATACTAATCTGGACTTGCAAGTAAATCCCTGTAAACCTACTGGCCCCATTCCTGGGGTGTGATATCAAGCCATGAATTTGAAACCAGAGGCAGGTTTAGTAGTAAGTGCTGCTTCAGCTTCAGAGGGTGGGAAGCAGCTCAGGATGAGTGATGATGTATTTTGGCTTAAAGCTTAGGGAAGAGCACGAGATAGCGACTCAAAATAAGCTCCATTACCTAATTACTAGGGGCTTGGTGGGGACCAGAGGATGCTCAATATCTTGGAGCAGCATTTTTGAAGTTTTAAGATGTTGAGCTCCTCTTCCCAAAAGCCAGCCGTGCATCTTCTGCAGCACTGCTTCCTTTGGCCAAGGACCTCATGGCCTTTCAGATCGGTGCAGTGCTGCGCTCCTCTGGCGTTGTTAAATGCTGAGGGCTGCAAGGATGCTGGCAGCAGTGAGATTAAGGATACCACGTTCAAACCTGCATTAGCACCCGTTGAAATAAAAAGAGCGGAACATGCATTTCAGAGCAGACATTTGAGGCTCTCTGCAAACTCCAGCAGGGAAGGAACTGATAATATTTGAGATATGTTTTCTTTTTTTTTTCTACAAACATTAATGTTACATTAAAAAAAAAGAAGGAAAAAATGTGTTGAGTCTAGAAGATGTCTACAAGACTAGAAAGCTTTCTTTACACTTCTTCTGCAAAATGGCAGCTATTCAACAGAGTGGGTAAAAACGGGGTAACTCCTTTGCTTTTAATCTGGCTCCACTTCCACTGACGACATCTGTAACTTCAGGATCTCGTATCCTGCACTCAGGAGTGTTTTATTTTGCCAGTGCCGTCACTGAAGTGCAGGGAGCCAAGGAGAACAGCCGAGAGTTTTTCCCATGAAGTTACAGTTCATGTTTCTTAGCCTCCTACCCAGATATTTTAAGCAATGTGTTTGTTGACCAGGGACATTTTGAAACCGGAGGGGACCCTGCCTCATCCCATGCGGATTGCTGGAACAATGAAAATGCCATATTGCAGCCACATTATAAAAGACAAACTCATAGCTGTGGGGAGCCCAGCCCTAGCCCTCTTGCTCCACATGGCAAGTTTCCTGCAGCAATCCCCAGCTGAGCTCTCACAGAAGGAGCAAGATGCTTTACCTGCATCAGCAAATCCATTTTACTTGTGCAAACCCCTAGTCTTAAAACAATCCATCCTTCTACTTGTTGGCAGTCCAGATAGGAGGTGTCTTTTCCACCCGCCGCCTGGTTTTCCCTTCCTTTTCCGCCTTCGTAACTGTGTTTTCTCTTACTTGTCTCCCTGTCTTAACATGTGCTAGCAGAACAAGTAGAGAGATGGTGTCTTGGCAGAGCCCTGCTTTCTAACCTCCTGAGACAGCCCATAGGGAACGTGTCACTCATACTGAGTCCAGGAAGGACACTGAGGTTCATTTCTTTCTTCTCTCCAGCACAAAACTGGGCAAATCTAGCACAGATTTGCAGCGGCATGAGAGCACTTCTCAGCTGTGCAGTTACAACTGGGTGATCTGCAAGGAGCTGTATAATCCGTGTGGTATTCCAGCATTCACAGGTTCTATCTGCAGGGCTTCCCAAAGGAACCTGCCCAAGTTCCTTTGCAACACGTTAAGGAGACGATGTTGCGCATTGCCAGGTAGCTGTCTGACTCTTAGATAGGGAGATGCTGGGTCTAAAGGAAGGCCAAGGTCTCTCTGCAGATGCAGAGACTAGAAAACATGTTCTTAGCTTAGCTCTGCTTAAGCTTCATCGCCATAAACTGCAGGGCATTGTTCCCTGTCTGCAGGGGCTGCAGGATGGGTCAGTTTTCGGGTGGTTATCGATGTGCCTGCTAGGAAGCATGTGGGGTCCCTGTGCCCAAGGCTCTTCCAAAGGACCAGGGGACCAGGGCTTCCACATCCTCCATCCCCACAGGGAAAGTACACAGGATAATATGGTGATATTGCTTCTCTTCCGTAAAGACTTTGGGTTTTGTTTTTGGATAAAGACTTTTGTTGTAGAATCAGAAACCGCAGCTCCACACAGACCAATCTTTCTAATGAGCCGTTTAACCACTGCAAAGTCCAGGCTACCCAACGTAATGTCAAATGGAGAGACTATTTAACTTTGCATTAGTTACGACAGCAGACTGGGACAGGAACTCAAGCCTTGGGTGAGAAGGTGTCGGCTCCCAGCGCAGTGCAGTGGTGCTTCAAACATACCACAGATGTGGTAGCTCTATGTAGCCATCCCTCTTCTACCAGACAAAAGAATAAAACACATTGTAATAATAAAGAAATAAAAACATCCCTTCTGTTAAAACCTGACCACCCTGACCTTTATGCAATGCATTATTGACAATTCCTTTAACATTTATTTAAACTTAATTTCCCAGGGCAGGACATGACTGAAAGTAAGAACCATTCATTTCAATTGTAAAACCTTTCACTTTAATGCATCCCTGAATTAATTGGGCACAGTCTTCATATCAAATGAAATAAATGGGTTGATAATTGATTAGGACCTTGGGGAACAACAGGATCTGATTGGCTAGGAAGAGAGAAGTGACCTATGGAAGGTCAGGATTTTTTCAAATCACATTTTTAATAAAGCATGTTGATGAAGAAATTATCTGCAAGGCTTAGGTGAAATATTCTGATTTGATATACAGCTTCTGTCAAAGTGAAATGGGAGGTGATGTAACTTAATTCTTGGCAATTTTGTGGTCCCTTTTGAAAGAGCAATGTCTTTCTTGAGTCCCCACACTAAGCACTATTGTACTCTGAAGCCCAGCACGGTTTTTCTTATCTCCCTTGTCCATCCTTTGGGACACCCTTCCCTCGCCCTTCCATGATGCAGCTTGACCCGTTTCCCTGTGTCACCAAGGGAAGACATTTCTTCTTCGTGTGCCCCAGACTCAGGCATCTGTCTCTGGTGGGATGGCTGGGGCTCGTCTTGGCCTTCCTGCAAGCCTTGCTCACAGCAACGTTGTTATCCCAGCACAAGGTGAGCTCAGAGCTGTGCTCTGAAGTGCGTGGGTTTTCGTAAGTAGTCCAGATATTTCCATTTCCCTGCAGTGTTTTGTGTCAGACCATGAGAGGTATAAAACAAGTGGGATCTGGGCTCCTGGCCTGGTGTCGCCACTGCTGGGTGCCAAGGCAGGAAGGGGGATCCAGCAGAGTTCACCTGCAAGAGCCCTTGCGCTTTGGCTTGGCTTTGCCTGCTGGTTTGTTCTGCATGAACCCTGCTCTGCAGGCCCCTGTTGAGTCCTTGCCTCTCCCTGCCTCTGGGCACTCAATTCTATTGTTCAGGGATCGCAGCACAAAGGGACATTAAGTGTTTCTTTCCCTCAGCCGAAAGGAATGCGGCTGGGAGCCCCCCAGCTCCATTATACCCGTGTTCCCCAGGGCGCTCCTTCTCCGGGAAGTCTGCACAGCACATTCGGGAAATCTGCACAGCACATTCGCTTTCCAAACCTTCTCTGCAGGAAAATCAAGGTTCTTTTTCTAATTTTTAGTTCTCAGAAACACATGGTTCCTGGGAAAGTTTTGTTGAGAGGCTGTCTGAGGTCTAAGCAGTGAAAGCAGAAATTCTCTGTGTTTTTGAAGCAGAAAGCACCGAGAAGGCACTGAGCACCCTGCTTGGTGATGTGTAGGAGATATTGTGAATTGCCCTACCTATGTTGTGAGGAGATGTGTATCCGTGTGGCAGGGAGCTGTCCCCTGCCCTTCCAGCCTCATATTCCGTGGTGTTCCATGGGAGAGAGGCAGGGGTGCAGCAGAGACCATGAGATGGGCCTGTTCACTTGCAGGCTTTTGGGGTAGGGACCTTCCTTGCAGCTCTAACATGCAGCCAGGATCCAGCCTGGCTCCCCACTGGCTCTGCCCTAAGCTCTTTGCAGACATTCCCACTCCCACTGCAGGGCTGGTTTCCTTCTGTGTGAAGCAGCTTGAGCAGCACCCTGAATTGTAGCTCAAACTGTTGAGGAAAACCCAAGTCGTGGCAGGAGTCAGTTCGGCTGCGAGGCGGCTGTACCTGCAGGCAGCGGGAAGCCTGGCAGGGAGGAGGGAAGATGCTGGGAACCGCAGGGCAGCTCTCCCACAGCAAGGCCCTGGGCCCTCGCTCATCTGCAAGATGACAGAGCTCTGGAATTAACAGAAAATAGTAAGTAGTTGGAAATAGAAATGAGCAGCATTTGGGTTTTCTGTCTTGTGGAAAAGTTCAGCATTTTGGTTGTTCTTTTTATTTTTTTTTCTTGCTGAGGACATAGTGCTGACATTTTAACTATTATCTTCTTAGAGAGTGGAAATTCTGGAGGAAAAAAAAATGATTTGACAATGTTGGGACATCTTGTTTTGTTTGGAATATGGAAAATATGAGGTTTTACTTTTCTTTGTGGCATAATGTTTTAGTGCAGAAACTTCTTTGGTTTTGTAGAAACTGCTTTGGCCTAGGCTTCCTGCTCTGTCCTTCTGCAGATCTGTAAGCAGTAGCCTCTGTTCTGCAGGGCACGTGGTTCGTTTTGTCCCCCATGCCCTGACGCACCGTGCTGTGGAGCTAGTTCAGAGCTGTGCTAGCCACTTCCCCCAGCTCTTAGACCAAGCAACATGAGCTAAAGGGATCAGGGCAATTCCTGGGCGATTCCTTCTGGCCACAGGGACGAAACTCTTCAGTCCGAGCTCTATATCCTAAGATATATCCTGCCTGGCAGCTCATCCCTGTGGATTTTTGCTTTGGCTGGCTGACAGGGTACTGGCTGTGTTATGGGTCCTGCGTTTCAAGACATATTGACCTGAGGGAGCTTCAGAGCACATGCCAAAACTTGGCTCAGCACCCTGGCATTCCTGAGATTATCCCAATTTGTTTTCAGTCATACAGGGGAAGAAAAAAAAAAAAGTACAGTCAGATTATTGCTGCCTTCATTTTCATGAGAGAAATGAAATCCTCTCCTTTTACAGGAAAGGATCTATTCTGATGATCTGTCCTCATAAACAGATGGAGCTAAGGAGATTCCAGATGTATTTTAAGGGATTAAATTACTTAACTACTGAGACATTTTGTGATTAGCTTACTGAAAATACATGCAGCAGCATCAGGAGGCAAGCACTTAGACATCTTTGTGGATAGAAAGACAGCTGATGATTGACAAAATGAGGGAGAGGGATTGACAAGAAGAGGGAGAGGCAGCAAGAAATGGAATGGGAATGCGGCTGTACCTGCACAAGAGATGGCTTCATTCCCGCCGGCCTGGTTTGTAGGCTCTGTCCCCTGGGGCTCTTGCAGCTGTGCCTGCAGCTGGAAGCCACTGATGTTTTCCAGATGTGGCTACACGTCTGCAGTGTGTCCTGGGAGAGGTAAGCCTTGCCCAGAGGCTATCCTGCTTTGGTGAACTCGAGGTGGCAGATAGATTGTCCCTGGTATCTCTGGAGGAGTTAGCAACCACCTGTATGTTTCTGCATAGTTATCTAAGAACTGGCATCTCTTCTTTTTTATCATAAAACGTAGCACTGAAAAGACCACAGAAGTCATCTTGCTCAGCTCCCTGCCCCGAGGCATTTTCACCTAAACCTGTGTTGTTCTCTGAAGATGCTCTGTCCAATATGTTCTCAGAAACCTTCAGTGATTTTGATTGCCTCTCTAGCAAACCTCCTCTGATGACAAACTTCCCTTACTGCTACACAGTTTTTAACAATTAGCATGTTTTTTATGATAATTTGAAGCATTACAGCTCAGGAAGAACAAACTCTTCTCTCTGTCTATCTGAAGCTGTCCTTCCTGCATTTGAAGCCCTATGTCAGCTCCCCTTATGTCAGCGTTGTCTCGCCCACACTAGGCAGCAGCAGCTACAGACTCTTTCTGCTCTCTTTTCTTACCACTCTCCCCTAGACTCTCCACTTCGTCTGCATCTCTTTTAAGCAGGTGTTCCCCTAGCTCAGACCTTGCTAGTAGAGGTGGGGAGGCTTATTCCACGTGGTGTGCAGAATGCCCCCGTTTGCCCAGGAGGGTATGTGCCTTTTTGGTGCTTTTTTCACCCCCAGTGAAGCTGTGAGCTCCTGTTCCTCACGTGACCCTTCCCGCAGGCTCCCACTTGCACTTGCTGCTGCCGCCTGAGACCCTTCCCTGCCGCTCTGGAGCCTCCCTGGGTGCATCTTGCCACTTGGGCAGGGAACATGAATGATCCTATGACCCACAGAGTGACCCACAGAGTGCTCCTGACCCACACAGTGCTCCTGACCGGCCCACGTTTCCTTACCTTCCTTTCCAAAGCACCACGTGGGTGTCAACAGCCCTACCGCCGTCAGGATACGTGACATTACCCCCAGGCTGTTCCCTGTCATAGAAGGAAGTGAGATTGGGTTGACATGGGCTCTATGTGACAAATCCATGTTGGCTGCTATTCATCTCTTGTTTTCTTCTAGGTATTTGATTCATTTGTTTATTTGTTCCAACATTTTTCCAGGAACTGGATTTAAGCTCCATTATTTATTGGCTCCTCTTCCTTCCTGTTTTTTTGAAGACATTCTTGCTCTTTGCCTCTTTGTAGCTTTCTGGAGCCTCACCCATCCTTCAGGAGGTTCCAGTGCTCTGAGATGGCCTCAGCCAATTCTCCAGATATCCTAGGATTTTCACTAAGCCCAGCTGATCTCAAAATATGCGAATTATCCTACCACCCTGTCTTGCCACCCCAGCATGTGTTCAGGATTTTGTCATGCTAAGTGCTGGACACAAGTAATAAAGACAGTTCTTTCACTAAAGACCTGATTAGCTATTTATACGGATAAGCGAGACTAAGCAGAAGTCTCTGGCTAGACAGAAGGCAAGTTAAGCAATGAAACACTCTTCATTAGCTGCAAAGATAAAAGTGTCACCTCGCGCGTGGTCTGGCCATTATCAAGCGGCGTGCAGGCTTCAAGCAGCAGGGAACCGCCGAGCCCGAGTCGAAAGAGGACAGTGTTTTTGCTGCTCTGCCTTTTTCAAGGATCTTCTGTAAAGCAGCAAGGGGGCAGGTAGAAAGGCTGGAAAAGGAGTGGGTGTTAGGAACAGACAGTGAAGAAGACATCGCCTGGACGGTTCAGTCTGGCACTGGGGGCAGAGCTGGAAGGAAAAGCGGCTCTGGCAGCTGGGGACACGGTGAGGACAGGCCCCCTGGTACCCGGTGCCCTGCGCTGGAGCTGCTCATGTGGCCTCTCCTCGTGGCTCCGAGCCCAGGGGAGATGGAGTGGGGGTGGCTCAGCCAGAGGTTGAGCTGAACCTCATTTTGCCTTTTGTTTTCTGCCCCGTTTGGCCTGTGGTTAAGCTGGACATGTTTGCACAGAGGGCTTGTGTGGCTCGCCTTGGACAGGACATATTTACAATGAGGTCCGTTCAGCACTTGGCACTGAGCACGTCAGAGATACACACAGCCCCGCTCACATGGGCCCAAGCGGGTAAAGACTAACTAGCCAAGGCTTGTTCTCCCCATCCACCTGAGGCTGCTCTTGGAAATGTTCATTTTAATGCCTGATTAATGAGTTGTAAGCTACAGGGGGTAATTAGTCTTCTAATCACCAGGCTCAGCAACCTCATGAGCCACTCAGCTGGCTCTCCAAGGCGGCCCTTTCGCCCCCGTAACGATACCCTGGCGTGAAGTGCTCAGCGTCACCCGCGGCACCGGGCTAGCCGCATTCCCCTTCACACCCCGGCGCTCTTCCTCCTGCACGGGGCACCTTCCTTAACGCAGTCGCTGTGTCTCGCTGCGTAACGAGAGGGAAAAAGGCACCAACAGAAGCTTCCATCACGCTGCCCAGAAGGTTTAAATAAAGAAAATAAAAAATATCTAAAATAGAAATAAGGCAAAGCCAGGTGCTGTGGCGGGCCCCGGGTTGGCCAGGGCCCTGCTGCAGGTGTTCCCTGTCACCGCGACGCGTGTGTGAACCGGGCGCCCTGCGAGAGCCCCAAAAGTGCGTTTCCTGCTCTCTGTCAGCGCGCTCCCCGTTGCCTGCGCGGCCTTTCAAAGGCGCCGGGGAAATGACTCACCCCGCAGAATGTGGGAATTATCCTGTTTAGCTGCTCGGCTTTATCCTGTCAGAAACGCACGATGAAAAACTCGAGTCACAGGAGAGCAAAGGGGCTCCCACACAACTGACAGGCACCAACTGGCTGAGAGTGCTCAGATCCTGTTATCGGGAGGAGCCTGACCCCTGTGCTGCACCTCCATTTATCATCATTTTAATCCAATTGCAAGTCTTTTCAAAAGTCTCCACGTTCTTTCATCTCTTTCCCACTTTCTCTTACCCCAAATGTCCTCTTTTCTCACCTTTTTTTGTTTACCTTTAACCCCCATCTCTCCCACATATATTTTTTTTCACATGAAATAGGATAAGTTTTTAAAGATGATCGCAGGCCAAATCCCTCTGCTAAAGGAGTAGATAGTGAAGATTGCTTCACCAAAATCAGTGAAGTTACTGCAGATTTGGCTGTTGATCTGGGCAGAATTCAGCTGTCCAAGTCGCTGTGTTTTTTCCCTTTTAATCTTCAAAGTGATCCTGAAAGGTGCCAGACTGCAACTGAGTAGTTTATTCGTATACTCTGAGGCCTGAATTCCTGTCTCCTGTTTGTCATTAAGGTTGTGTGAGGCAGCTGAGGGCAGAAAGAGGGAGGAGGTTGGGGGATTTTCAAAAAAAAAGTTAGCTGGCGAAATTCCCTGGAAATCAGCAACAGGAAGAGCTAGCTTAAGCTTTAAAACTCTGTGTTTGGCCTCAAACCTGGCATGAAGGGGCAAACCAATGAAAAAGGCTGTGTGAACACCCTGGTTTTCAGCGTGCCGGGCGCTGGTCACGTGCTGACTTGTGCTTGCTCTGATATTATCGGGACCCGTCGGTGTTTGTGCAGTGTCACTGAAGAGCTGCTGACAAGAACGGCATGTCTTCCGAAAACAAAACAAAGAGCAAATAGTTTTAACATGCTTTTGTCAGCATGTTTTAAAGTATTTTATCTGAATGTCTACGATAACTGCTACTGCCAACAAAAAACAACAGTAATAATAAACCAAAGGTAAGGTGAGGCTCAGGACTGCCAGTTCTGGCTGTGCCACTGAAGGAGCTGTGAAGCATCTTCCCTTCCCATTTTCTTTCCCTTCCCTTCCCTTCCCTTCCCTTCCCTTCCCTTCCCTTCCCTTCCCTTCCCTTCCCTTCCC
>NW_020454205.1:4324161-4384002 GCF_003342845.1 Nothoprocta perdicaria
CCTTCCCTTCCCTTCCCTTCCCTTCCCTTCCCTTCCCTTCCCTTCCCTTCCCTCTGTGGTGTTTTGCTCAGCTGCTGGACAGATTCCAGCGGCCTGCAGGAAGGAACAGCTTCATCTCCACAACTTCAGTTCAGAGTGACCATAAAATCTCAGTGAAAACCTTCTCGTGGGGCCAGGACGTGGCTCTCTGTCCGCGTGGGCAGCGTTACCGTGTTGCAGTGGTGCCTCACACTGGGTTTCTCTCGCTGAGCATCAGCCCTGTTGTGTGCAACAGACACGCAGTATTTCAGGCCTCGATAAACTCTTGTAGGAAACTTTAAGTTATTCTCTGAATGCAGCATCAGTGATGGGAATTATGGTGGCAAAAAAAGACCAGAAAGACAGCAGCGAATAGGAAAACATGTGGAGGCAGAGAGTTTAATGGAAGCTAGGAGGAGAAAAGCTTAACAGCCATCCCCGCTCATGGCTGTTGGGAGATTGGCTGAAATAAAGAGAATCTTATTTTTTTTTATGTTCAAGATGTTCAAAATTCAAAGGCAAAGGTACCAACAACCCTCTGAGCTGCTGTACGGCGAGTTTTCCCAAGCAGTCTGGAGGGGAAGTCTGTGTCTGTTAAGCTAGAACTGAGCATCCGTATGTCTCCCCTTATGCCTGAGATCTCTTGTGTTCAGGTCTGGTTCTGTTTCTAGCTATTTACTTATTTATCTCTCAATTTACACAGTACACCTACGGCAAAACTCCACAAATAATCAATATTTAACAGAGGTGACAAAATTAAATTTAAAATCTGCAACAGTGAATGTTGTCCCCACTTGGCCCAGCTTTCCAGTGGGGGAAAACCACTGAGTGCCTAACCAGGTTGTACAGTGCCTTAAAAACATTGCAAAGGTAGCTACAGATTTGCATGGTAAAAATTGCTCCTACAGGACATTAACTTTGTCACCTACATGAAGATATTCTTAGTATGTAATAAAAAAGGAGACCTTGAATTATTTATTCTAGTGGAGTTTAAATAAATTCCCTTGCAAACATTTCTGAATGAAGAGAGAATAGATTGCCCTTTAAAGCGATGTTAATACAAATGTATAATTTAAAAGACTTAAATCCACAAAATTTGTGAAAAGTGGCGGGTATCCCACGGCTCTTAGTATGTGATCCGACTGTGGGAAGCGCTCGGGTGCAGCCAGAGCCTTGCTCGGCACGTCTGCTCGTTGTTGGCATTTGCTGCGTTTCCCCACAGAACCCACCACACTGCCTGATTTGCCATTGGCACCTTCAGGGCAGTCGGGGAGAGGATTCCTTCCTCACACAGCCTGCACAACACGGCTCTTCCCTCTGGAGTCCCTTTCCACCCGTGCAAACGTGAGGCAGCGCCCTGTGCTTTGCTGCACCCGTGGCTTGTGCTGCAGAGCTTTCCTTGCTCGCCTGGTGCCCGGCAGCAAGGAGGGCTCCAGCGTGAGCCCAGGGGAGGAAACCCAGCCCCGTGTCCCCTCTGCCCAGAACCCAAAACCGGGAAATGCGGGAGCTGTGCCATGGCTTCCGCAAGCGCTCCCGCCACTCCCGCGCTGAGCCCAATACGGCTGTTAGGAGGGTTCTTGGGACACAGAAGGGAATAATTCTTGATAAATAATTTCATTAACAACTCTGGGATTTTTTTTTTTTTGGCTGTTCACAAACAGTTGTGAAATTCTCGCATTGATTCATTATTTGAAATAATTTTCCAGTGAGTTCATGGAAAAATACTAAAGTTTCAGATTGCGTCAGTTTGGAAATGTTAGAATTAACTGGGTATTCACACTGTGAAGTTCATAACCAGCTGATATAGGCTGAATTGCCTATCTTGAGCAATAGCAATAATAAAGTGTTTAATATTGTGCAAATGCTGAAGCGCGGAACATTGTGTTTGGGCAGGGGACATTAGGTCTGTAAGTCACCTCATCAAAGCTGGGGAACATAATCATGTACTTTGGGTGGACAAACAGTTATCATCTGGATCTTTATGGGGATGCAAGGCTTTAGTAATGCCAGCACATGTTGAAAGCGTGGCTAGAGCTGCCAAATATGTGCTTGTAATAGCAATGTAGGATCTTTTGGGAACTTCCTAAGCACCTTGCCTTTTTTTGATTGATTTTTTTTAAGATAAAGCATTCGGACCACGTGTGTGGGTGATAGTTTAAGGGAGCGCGTGATCTCAGCCAGCTCTGCCTTAACCAGATTTTTCATCAGGGGATTCATTAGAATTTATGTGCACTGGGAGTGATGAAAAATTATGTTGTCGTTTTTATTCCCCCCTCACGACTGTAACTCCTAAGGCCTGTGGAAGGTACGTGCTGGTCTCACCAGTAACAGCATCCTTCGCCATCAGGGCTTGCGGGGCTGTGACTCTCAGGGCACTTGTTTAACGTTTGGCTTTGGGTTTTATTTCAGCATGAACTCAAATATACCTAAGGCTTTACTGAAGTTATGAGAGTCACCCAGATAAACTGTAGAGTTTATTGCAATAAGCTGTATTCTGCTGCTCGTGGTGACCACCGCAGCAGCTGAACAGGGCTTGCAACCTCATCAGTGAAGCTGGCACGGCCCTCATGTCCTCGCTAGGTGCCAGGAAGGTTCCCAATTTCGAATTTTTCCAGGGGTTTGTGTAGAGTGACAGACAATCCCCAAGTAATAAGAACTGCAGTAGTCCCTAATGGAGGGTGCCAGCGCTCCTGAGTGTCAAACACAGTGTTGTTTCCAGTGAAATTTGCACCTGCTTATGCCAGATTTGCACTCGGCTGCGGAAGGGGGGCTGGACACGGCGCAGCTCCCGCTCCCGGCTGCGCGAAGAAGCGGTGGCTGCGGCCCAACGAGGTGAGCAGAACACGAGCCAGAGCCTCCAGCTGCCTCGTACGGGCCGCGCTCGTGAGCGTGAGAGCTGCGCTGCACCCCAGCCGCTTGCTGCGAGATGCTGCTTCGGCAGCCCGCGCTGCTGGCTGCGAGCGCGGCGGCGCGGCGCCCGGCGCGGGGACTCCCTCTGTCTCCACTGTCCGACTGCTCCCTTTTATTGTCCTCTCCACTGCTGCCTGTTTTGGGAGCCCCACAGTTATCCCACAGGCCTGAGACTGAGAGCAGTTCTGTGGGAGATCCCCTTCTCTTTGCTGCTGTTGCTTCTTTGGGGGGCTATTCCTTGTCCGCCTTTGTATAGGACTCTCAGTATCAGCCCCAGAGGGTGGGAATTCTCAGGTCCAGAGCTGGTTTCACACAGCCCACGTGGCTGCGGTGTCAGACCCAACCTCATGGAAGAGCTGGCTCCTTTCCACACTATCTCAGCCGCTCTGAAGGAGCCACTCTCACCCAGCGGAGATGATCTATGTTGTGGGATTTGCTTGCAGCAATAAATCCTAAGGAGGAAGGGGGTGACTCTGGGCAGCAGAACTGTGGCAGCAAAACTGCTTTTCCTGGTACTTCGGATATTTTTAGACTTATCCTGGACTACATGGTGCATAAAATCCAGGCGTGAAATCTTGCTCTCTAGAGGTTTGTGGGTCTGTTGAGGTTTGTGTGTTTGTGTTTCTGTCAGGGAACATTGTGTTGTTCCTGTCCTCATGAGCACGAGTTGGGTGCATTGCTTGTAAAGAACTAAAGCGCACTGTCTGGCTTCTTTCCGCTACCTGGAATGACTCTATCTCCCTTCAGGTCTCATCTATCAAACAGAGACCCACAGGGCAAGTCATCTCGCTGGCTGAGAGAGCGATGACAGTGCGAAGGTGGCTGCGAGGCCCTCAGAGCTTTTGGATGGGACTGTGGATGGGAGACCATCGAGTCTGTGGCCAGTGCAGACGAGCGCTGGCCCGAGCGAGCCGAGGGGTCCCGCGGTGCCCGGCAGCGACTCGCCTCGGGCCTGCCTGAGGTGTTATCCCTGCTGCTGGCTGCCACGCGTGCCTGGCAGACGCCAGCTGGTGCAGGACGCACCGTGGCGGCCACTCGGGAAGTGGGGCCTCGTCCGCACCATCCTTGCGCACCACGAGCGCCCAGCGAGCAGCTTCCCGGCTCGCCTCGTAGCTTAGGGCTTTCTGTCCATCTGGGCATCACTGCTGAGCTGCCCTTTGCTCTGCCCTGTTCTCCCAGCTGAAAGTGAAGGTGTCACTGTTACTGCCTGAAGTCCCGCAGCGGCTGCCACCTCCCTGGCACCCCTCTGTGTCACAACCTGCTGTTCTGCTGCGAGGGCACGCGTGGTTGCAGAGGCGCTGGGCAGAGCTGCCTGCTCAGCTCAGAAGTGCTCAGGAGATCGCTGCTCATGGTGCCCCTGAACCGCAGGACGCCCACAGCAGACGAGGACACCCGTCCTTGTGATGTGCCGTGTCCCTGCAGCACTTTATGGGGCCGCCTGCCTGCTCGTCTGTGGGCAGAAAGGGAGCGCTTCCCCTCAGTGCCCACAAGAGCATGTTTTCCTGTCCGTGAATGAGAGGATTTCTGAGAAAGCAACAACAAAACCAAGTGTAAGAGACGCATGCGTCTTATCTGCTGCTGTCAGCACAAAAGGGGGAGAGGGAAATCGCCCTTTCACTTAAAGCATTGTAAATCAGCCCCGTAAACCAGACTGTACGTTAGGCTTTTGTTACCAAGAGCTGAATCCCCAGGCATGAGCGGCGCGCGGCCGTCCCCGTGTCGCTGCGTCCGGCTCGGCGCAAGGCCCTGGCCGGCGGCGCCGGCGCCCGGCCCGTCGCTGTCGCTGTCGCTGTCGCCGGGGCGGCCGCGCTCTCTAGCGGCTGCCTGCCCGAGGGGCCCTCGTGGGGCTGGCGGGACCCCGTCAGGGACCCCCATACTGCGACAGGAGGGCGCGTTCACATCCCTCTTGTTGCCCCAGTGCGAGCTTTGTTTGGGGGAAATAGCAGGTTCCCAAGAACACTAAGGGGCTCTTCTGCGTTTGCTGAAGGTGGTATGAGTTAAACCACGAGCTCATGTTTATCACATGCTTGCAGCCCTATTCCATCAGGACAAAGTGATAACCAGTAATTCTGCTGTGAAAAGTGATGCTTATTTGGGTTCCCTGTTGCACGCAGCGATCAGCTCTTCCAGAGCTCTGCTTTCCTGGGCTGGGTGTGTGATTTAAGGCTGCAGAATGACTGGGACCTGCCAGGTGCCTGCTAGAGATTTAACAAGCAGGGTGAAATAAATCAGCGACACAAAGCTCAGACACAGACAGAAGCTGGAACATGTACGTACCTCAGCTGACCCCTGCTCTGTGCAATGTGTATACAAGGCCCTGCTACATGCATGGGAATAACTGAACTTCTGAACTTCTCCCTTGCACCACCTTTACGCATCCCTCTATCTAATGTTGTTGAAAGGAATCTTAAAGCACAGAAAAGGGGACAATTTGGAACTGTCTGATAGTAGATGTTATGAAACAGAGTATGAGGGTGTGGGAGCTGCATGAGGGGTTTTCCAGGCACAATTCCTTCTCTTGGATAGAAAGGGTACCAGGAATGGGCTTCCATTTGTGGCACTGCCCCCTTGTCCTGCACTGCACCCACCCTGAGAGTGGGACAGGGGCAGGGAGATGGGAACGCTGCATCTTTGCATCCTCTTTGCCTCAAACTTGCCACTTTGGGAAACCTTTTCCTGGTATTGGCACTGTGGGAGAGGAGGACAGCAGAGAGAGACACCAAGGAAGGGTTTCACTGGGAAAGAAAGCTGATAAGTTCCAGAGCTTTGAAGGGGTGGTCCTGGCCCCCTATGAATCCCTTGGGATCTGCTAGTCTTGGACAGTAACCCGGTGTCTGCATGTGTTGTGCTTTGGGCAAGAGGACCTGCTCAGTGCTGCTTGCTGCAAGGCGATGGGGTGGCTCGTGGTGTCCTGACCTGTGTGGCTAACACAGGGTGGCATGAGCTGAGCCCCTCTGAGCTCAACGGGACCACGGTATTTGCAGGCTGAAGGACCTGTAACATGGTGGTGAGCAAGAAGATTAGTGTAATAGGGTATACGTAGTATTCTATTCCTACATTTATATTCCCTATGTATTATATAGCTCATATTATCGTAACTATTCCCCCTGTTCCCTCTATACTGTGCATATTCCCATACTATAATATTCCTATACACACTAAGTACTGTTGGAGATGAGATAGCCAACGCAGAGGGGGAGGACAGAAGGCCTGGAAACAGTATGAAGAGTCTTGTAACATGTCCAGATTTTAAGAAGAGATTAGCTGGACTGTTCCTAGGTACCTAGCATGCCATTAGAGCCAAGCATGTGCTGCCAAAGGGCTTCAGAGAGTAAATTATATCCACAGCTTCTGGGGAAACAGGGAAGCAAGGAAGAATCCTGGACCGCTGTTTCCACAGGAAATGAAGGAATGATGTGTATGCACTAAAATAACCACCCTGCTGTCCTGCAAAAGCACCCGGCCCTGCCTGCCTGCTTCTGCTGCCCTCCTTGGGGGGAGATCCCCCAATGAAGATCCCGCTGCTGGAAAACTGCCCTGCGGAGCGCGGCCGCGGCGCTGGAACTTCCCTTGGAGTTCCCTTGGGACACTGACCTGCGGAGGGGCCGCGGCGCTCGAGGGGCTCGGGGCAGCGCTGCCGCTCTGCACCCCGCGCCGCGTCGCGCCCCCGAGCGCACGAGCCTGGCTCTGAGCTCCAGCACGCGGTACCTGCACAGGGGGCCAGTCGGACTCAAAAGCCGCAACATCTTCCCCTGGGACAGAAGCAGTTACCATTCCTGACGTGAGGCAGTGCCTGGGTGCTTTCCGTGTCCAGTCTTTCCATGGGGCCACATCCTTCACCCCGTGCTGTCCATCCTTCGGTGCATCCTCAGGCCATTCAGTTAGACCCCAGGAAGATGCAATCTGAGGAGCCTTTGTTCTGCTTCTGTTTTGCAAAGATGTACCCGCTGGTAACATGTGAGGCAAGGAGAGAGCAAGGATGGCAGGTGTATGGAGAACTGATTGTCTGAGCTTCTAAGCTAGGCATGGTGCTTCATTTGAAAGCCTTTTTTCCCCTCTAATAAACAGTGTAAGACATCATTTTCCATTAAAAACTAATGTGTGTGGCTTTTTTTTTTTTAAGGGTAAGAAAAGAAAGAAAGAAAATGCTTTGTTTCTCGGAGGCACCATATGTACCACATGCTGCAGTTGCTATGGTAATTATTCGCATTTTATTGAATAGCACTGCGAGGGGTTATACAGAAATGAATCTGACTGGCCAAAGTGCTTGTTAGAATGAATATGTCCAGTTATTTATAAAAGGTGCCATGAAGCACATGAAGAAAATAAGTGTGAGCAGGAGAGGGAGGCAAGGAGAGAGGAAAGCTTTTGTAAAGCCACACCGTGGCAAGATGGCTTTCCCTGCTCAGAGGTGGCTTCCTGGGAGCCTGCTTACAGAGGAAACCCAGCACAGCAGCTTGGCTTTACCTAAGTTACTGAATCAAGTTTTTAGCGGATCGTTTTTGGATATTTTAACCAATATATTAGTGGGGAGCCAAGCCTATAGTAGCTTTGGTTTGCCAGGCTTGACTGTGCTTGTCATTTTCGGGCCTCAATTTGGGTCAGATAAAGGGGTCTCTTTACAAACTCTTATCTTCTTTAAAGTGGGCCTTTTGAGGGAAGCTGTAGCCTCCCGAGGTACCTGAAATCCCGGAAGGGTTTTGCCTGGGAGACGGCACATCCCAGATTTCGGAGCCGACCAGATCCCATATGGCTCCAGGCCACGGCCAAACACGCTCTGCAAGGCAGCAGCTCCACCTTGGTGCTTCCCTGACACAGGACGTCGCAATCAGTGGAGCTCTCCATGCGAGAAATATTCCTAGGCAATGTAAATAAATTAACAAGAATTAATTTAGCTCATTAATTTGATTGCTGTAAGTTGATAACATTTTACCAAATGCATAAGCTGTGTGTCTGCATATTTTCTATACTGAGGTGATTACTGTGCCTTGATGGAGTAGGCAAAGATAAAGCTCAAGATCTGAGTTTACTTCAGTTTAGGGAAAGAGATTCTTCCAGTGACATAAGTGAAATAAGGTCCTTGCAGGGCTTACCGTTAAGGAGACATTTGTGTAGATCTGATTTTGCAGTAACCCAATTGCATAGCTTTGGGAAGAGCCTAATTGGGAAGGATGTAGCAGACCTGTGGGTGCTGAACTTGGAGTTATCGTGGGCTTAGCCAGCCCTGGTGCTGCTGGGCCGGCTCGCAGGGCCCTGCTCAGGTAGCAGCAGGGCCTGGGACTGGTTCTGTGCAGACACTCAGCAGCAGTTTCCAGGGCTGGTTCCGTGTGGACACTCAGCAGCAGCAGCAGCAGCAGCAGCAGCAGCAGCAGCAGCAGCAGCAGGATGCATTTGCTGCTGGCTGCACTCGGCCACGGCAGCGCATGGCCGGTCTGCACGGCAGGGCTGCCGCTCGGACTGATGCTCCCGGGGTGGAGAAACTGACTGGGAAAAAGAAGCAAAATGAAATTCTGCAGGAACTGGCACAAATTTCTGCATTAGCAATCATCCCTCACAGGAGGGAGGGGAGGGAAACAAAGGGCTAGATAACAATTTTGTGGGAACGTGACAAAAATACAGCGGTGCTGCAACAAAAGCAGATGCGCTAGCGTGTGTTTATAAACTCGCCTCTTGGGCATGGACAACATTTTTTCCCATATTTAGTACTTGAAATGAGTGCTGGCTGCCTGGCTGCTCCCATGTCCAGCTCTGTGCACATGAAGCAGCTCTGGGAACTGCTTTTGCCTAGAGGCTGTGTCTCTCACCAGCTCCCCCTAATTACGTCCCTACAATGTCTTTCGCCCTCCTACTGCCACTCCTTTCCAAGTAGGCCCAAATATTCCCCGCTTTGATTGCTTAAAAGTGTTTAGGGAACTGTCAGGGCCGAAGCCGTAGCGCGCGGAGCGCGATTACACGCTCGCACTAGCAGGAGAGCTCGTCGCTTGCTATGGGAGCAGGCAGCGCAAGAGCAGAGTTTGGGGGTGACATGACCAGCAATCTGGGGGGTTTGCTGCTGAAGCCACCGCCAGAGCCTCGGCTGCAGTCTGAGGGCCGTGGTGAAGCGATGCTTCAAGGCGGGCTTGCAGTTTGGCACATGAAATATTTAGATAAGGCACTGCGGGTGCTGTGTGGAGCTGCCCAGCAGTGCGCGGGGCCGGGGCGCCGCATCCCTGGTTGCTCGGGAGGCAGTGGTGGAGGAGGGAAGGGAGCCGAGGGGATGCGAGGAGGGGAAGAGGCTGGGCAGGCAGCGCTGCCAAGGCTGGGCGCAGGACAGGGCACAGGGAGAGAGAGCTGGAAACAAGGAAGGCTGCCCAGACACCGCTGTGGAGGTGAGCAATGCCCGGGAGGCATGTTCAAGTTGCTGGGGACAGAAATGTCAGAGTAAAGGATGCCCGAGGGGAGCTGGGAGGCTCACGGAACTGATAAATGGGAAGGGAATTGGGACTGGGTTGAGGGCTTTTCACCTTTTCTTGCAAGCGAGTGGCTATCGCCCTGAGAAGGCCTGTCTGAAGGTTTGGGGCTCTGCTGCTGACGTGTGTCCCTGGGCGGCCCCGCCGGAGCTGCCTTGTCCCATGCCACCCCCTGAGGCTCTGCGCAAGCCCGGAGCCCTTCGCCAGGACACCCTCCCAAGGGGACCTCCCTCCTCTCTCCGCAGGCCGCCCGAGCCAGCAGGTTTCTCAGGAAAGACCTGGTGAGGTTTTTATGGAGCTGGTGTCATTTAAAAGCCGGTGACCTGGAGACATGCAATATATTTCTGATTAAGTTAATGGGAGATCATCTGACCTCTACAGTCGGAAGGGAAGGAAGTGTGTGGGGGGAATCTCTTTGCTATGCTTTCAAAAGGAAATGAAAATGTTCAACCGAGTTAAAGCTTTGTGACTATTTAAACTTAACAGAAGTCCAAATCACTAACTGTTCCTTGACAGACTATATGGAGAACGTATGTTTTCCTCTGTCACTTAGAGGCAGGGCCCTTAGTTTAAAATCTGGGGAGTCAGAGCAGATTGTAGCTTCATGGCTTTGGGTACCAAACCTTTCAAGAGTGATCCATGTATGGCCCTGCCCTCCTGTTCACCAGGGCAAAACGCTTCCATGGCAGGATCTGGAGAAACAGGGATTTAAGGGGCAGTGGGGATGTTTGGTACATTGCTTTATTGCTGGCAAATGCAGGGCAGCCCAGAGCAGATCTATGGAGGAGGCGGAGGAAGCCCAAAGGAGAACTGAGCTGAGGGAGAGAGGGATGTGGATGGCTGCGTGATTTCAACCCACATTTTGGTCTGCAGCCATCCACATACTAATAAAGCCATTTATTTTAAGCTGACCAGGGATAAAACATTCTCAGACCTTTGGATGAACCAAAAAAGGGAGCTCTGTATTCAAACTCTTCAAAGTTTTAAGCACCTGGAAAATTAAATTTGAAGAAGGACATCAGCAACAAGTCATGCCTACGTTTTCTGAGTGCACGCTCAATTCTCTCACCCAGGTTACTAGTGAAATAAAAAATGACCCTGGGCAGATCCCTGCTGGATCCTGCTTAAATATCCCTCCAGCTGGAGAGAAAACCGCTAACAATAGGTGCTCTTTGTGAGCAATTTTGAGCCAGTCTGGCGTTCACTCTACAGCACTTTCCCCCACGAGCCATTTCTGCAGAGTGCCGATGAAAATGGGATTTGGAGCAGCACCAGAACGGGCTGCCCTGCACACTGCCACGGTGGGGCTCATGCCGCACTGCTCTGGTGGACGTGGAGGGGCCGCGACGCCCTTTGGAAAGAGGACGTTTCACTGGTGGAGATGAGGAACAGCGAGAGTCAACTGGCAGTCTTTTGGCTGAAGAAAGAGAGGTTTAGGGATGCTTAGGGAGACAGCTACAGTCACAGCCTGCGTGGAGGCAGCCGGACTGCGTGGAGGAAGCTCTGACACAGATGCCCCTGGAGCTATGAGTGAGATGGGGATAATATTTGGAAGGACTGGAGGAAAAAAAGGAGGGTAAAGGAGGCCTGGGGTTCAGGGAGTAGCAAGGTCTCACTCCTCAGAAGCTGAAGTAAATCCCAGGCAACCTTCCTTTCAAGGAGAAGGAATTTCAGGTGACCCAAAATGTATGAGGAGCTTAGGCAGGGTGCACAGCAAACAGCTACAGATAAAAAGGAAAGGAAGGACGATTGTTTTGTAAATGCTGAAACTTTCTAATTTAAAAAAAAAAAAAAAAAAGCAAAACTAACTTTCCTCTTCTTTTTTCCCTTTTTCTCCTATGGCTGAAACTGAGTGTCCAAGTGTTCCACATGAGCTCCCAGTTTGGAGCCACTTGAGCTACCTTTGCTTTGACAAATGGACCTCTTGCTTTAACTTCATTGTGCTTCAACCGTGAGGCCTTTCCCAAGCGTGGGGATGCGGGGGGAGAGGACGAGCGGCTGGAAAACAGCGGGGGGGGTGATGGAAGGCAACATAGCGGGAGGGATAACAATTTTCTTCTTTTAATGGTGAGAAGGTGACCGAGGGAGAGCTTCAGGGGGTGTGGGCTAGGGGGGGCTCCTCGTGAGCAGAACAGACACTTCATCCATGCGGAGAGCGAGGGGCAGCCGGGGAATGGAGAGCATCTGTAGCTGTGATGGGGACCCTCTCCTCCCCTCTCTTTCTCCCCTTGCTTGTGCCCTTGCTTGTTCCCCACGCGCTTCAGGAGTTGCTGCGGCTCCGTTCCCTTTCTTCTCCGGGAACAGTTCATTTTGCTCCCTGCGGCAGAACCGGCTCCAAGTGCCATTATTCCCTGTTGTCTCTGAGCCTTTCTCTCTGTTTGCCTGGCACACATGCTCCCTCTCCTCTCCGTGCCCCACGCCGTGCGGATCCCCGTAAGAAGTTTTCCCGAAAGTATTTTAAACTTCCCTGCAGCGCAGGCTTCTACCCTCAGGCCTCCAGGCTTCCTGACAACACGTTCACCTTTGCTTCCAGAGCAGTTTACATCTGGCTCTGCTCTTTTCTCTTCTCTTGGATATTCGTTTATTCAAACAACTGCTGCAATATGTATCATTTCAGTGACCCCGGAGGCTTACGCAGTGCGTGCAGTGAGCGGCGCGGCGCTTCCAACTGCTGCCCATTATATCCTGACAAAGCAGCTCGGAGGCGAGGCTGTGCGACGGGAGAACAGCGTGTGAGGCCGTGTTCAAAGGCAAGGAGCCTGTGAAATAGTTACTCATAACTCTTTCCCCCTTTTCCACGGCCTGGCTCTGTGACATTGAAATTCTGGCTGTACTCAGGGGCTGGGAGGCTGCTTTTTCTGAGGGTTTTTCTGAAGGTAGTAGGGGAAACGTAAACGGGTGTTTGTTTACGCTCCTGAACAGCAGGAAGGCAGGTCCTTGTTATTCCAGGCATTTGCTGCACACGTTGAAGCCTTCTTTTTAGAGAAGATGTGTTTAACCAAAGATGATGCAACACACAAAGCACAGCCTTGCAGCAAACTTGTGTATCTGTAGGGCCTTTGGTTTGCTTCAGTGCTCGTCGGCTCCTCAGCCCTTACCCATCAGGGCAGAGCCATAACACCCGCAGAAGCCTGGGAGACAGCCCAGCAACAACCAAGCTCTCCACCTATTACTTAAAGCCAGAAGCAAAGCTCTGCTTGCCGTGGGGAAACTGGCAGGGCCCTGCACACTGGCATTGCTGAGGTGCAGACTGGCCGTGCACCGCGCGCACAGGGAGCACCGCGGCTTCGGGGGGACCATTCCCCACACAGTGCCTTGCGGGTTGTCCAGCCCTGCCCTCCTCTGGCTTTTGTGGCTTGCCCATTTGCTCAGGCCGGGATGGACTTAAATCCTGACCTTGGCTGGGTTCATTTCCCAGTCCAGGCTCATGCATCCAGCAAAGTGGAGCAAAGTGCCCAGTGCATTTTAGGCTGCCCTTAATCATGGTGGTTCTGTGGTAGGATCCCTTATTGCTCCTCTTGGCACTCTGCCTGTAATGGTGTCTTGCTGCATTAACCCTACCTTGATGGGCTGCATTTCCCCTCCTTCACTATATATATATGTGTGTGTGTATGTGCTTCATCCACACAAGTGGATGTCTAAGTACCATACCCTTTGCTGCCGCCTTTCTGCCCTTTATTCCTCAAACCATATAAAATCCGGCTGTCAGAAACTCTAAAATTACTTGTTCTGTGAAGTGATATCTTCAAAGCCCTTCAAATATATAGCGTATGAAAACTCTTTTCTTTATTCCATTTAGGATTACAGCCAAAAATAATAATAAAAAAATGGCAAGAGAGTTCCTTGCAAAGTTCCTTCCTTGCAAAGAAAATAATTATTAACCTTCAGGATAAAAGCAAATACAGTTCCAGTGATGAACTTCTTCTCCAAAGGAAGCAGGGTAATAGCTGAGGACAGGGTCATGCTAACAAGCAAGTTGTGGGAGAGCAGCGGCTCCCACAGAAGTTTGTCACACTTGGGAAGAGAGTAAAACCCGCGTTTAGCACCGGCCTGCCCTAAAGCTGAAGTGGATTCCCTGCTCGCTGGGTAGGAGCAATTCACAGGACGTGGCAACAAACGTCTGGGGCAGCAGGACTGCCCTCACCTGACGTCTGCGAGGGAGCAGAGAGGCTCTTCCCGAGCAGGGACAAGTCATCCTCTTCCCAAGATAACGTTTCCAACAAAACGACTTGATCCATGCCTTGCCTAGAGAGGAGCCCCGCTGCCAGCCCCTGCGCCTCTGCCTGCTGAGCTGATGGCTCAGAGCAGGGCTTGCCTTTCAGACCAAGCTGAAAGGAAATAAAAAAGTAGTTTACGTGTCCCTAATGGCTGTATTAAAGGCCCCTATCACGTTACTAAATGTGAAAATAATGTCACTCTTCAGATTGCAGCAGGCCTCACACTTTTCAGGGGATTCATTTATTAATATTAGTCTGGAAATACATTTTGTTTTGAGTCAATACCGAGCCACGCAGATACAATTACATATTTATCGCTTTTCACTGCCTTGTTTGTGGATGTCAATAAGGTACTTGCATTCTCTCTGCACTCCCAAAGCACTTGGCCTCCCAAATGTTGCCCGTGTGCTGGGACATGCGGGAGAGCTTCCCGTAGGCTCCTGCAGGAACTACCAGCCTTGGAGCTGGGCTGGTCTCATTTGATGTATGTGCTTGCTGGATGTCCTCAGCTAAGCTGCTCGACAGCTCGTGGGGAATGGAAAGTGCTGTCAGCAGGGGCTGTGTTCCCTAAGCACAGATTTTCCATTACACCAAGGAAAGACAAATGATTTTTTCTTTGCCACTGATGAGGACATCACAAAAACCAACCTACTCATGCACTTTTTGTTCTTCTTTTTCAAGATGAGATTGGGGATAGGAAGGAGGGGGGATCTGCAAGGAGCAGGTTTGAGTTTTCCTTTGCTTCATCTGTCCACAGGTATCACTCACCGCTCTGAGGAGCTTGAGCCTCCAGCCGGCGTGGGGGGCGCACGAGGCCCCTCCGCACGTGCTGCCAGAGCTGGGAGGTGTTTCCCTGTGGAGGAGCGAGCGCGAGGGCAGCTGTGGGTGGGCGAGCCCCACGGCCGGAGCGCAGCTCCCTGCGTCATTGCCAAGGACCTGAAAGAAGCTGCAGGCGCCCAGCGAGCTCCCTCATTCCAGAGGCACTAACCTCCCTGGGCTGAGACCCCTTCTCTTTCATACAGGGAGATAGGGAGGAAGCAAAGCTTCGCATTTGGCTATTTCAGGGTCCTGAAAGGGAAAAGGCTGATGTAATGTTGTTTGTTTGAACCATAGGTATTTCCACGGCCCTTATCGGTGCAGTATCTGGGCCGAGGCCAACCCCCCTTTCCTGCCGGGTGCGCGGGCTGAGGGAGAAGCGTGAGCGGAGGGGATGCAGCTGGGGCTGCCTCCCCTGGGAGGCCGCTCGGGCCTCTGCTAAGGGAGGAAGGGGGAAGGATGGGCTGGCAGCTTTATGTGAAAGTCTGTCTGTCCCGGGCTGGCAGGGTGGGCTCTTACTCTGGCTCTTCAGAGCTCTTTGCATCCATCTGGGGCAGTTTCCTACCCTGCATCCCAGTGTTGCCAGCTGGAAGCTCAGAGCACTGGGAGAGCCTCTCTGTGGGAAGAGGGCAGCTTCATCCCTGCAGGCAGCGAGGTGCGAGCAGGGAGGGTAGGGTCAGCTGCAGCCTGTCCCTGCCTCTGAGCTCCTCATTGCAGAACTGGGGCTTTGTGAGGAGCTCGTGTCCACGAGGCCACGCTAGCAAAAGGCCTTCGTGCTGGCTTCGTGCTGGTTTTCCCCCTGGGACGGCAAACCTCCTACTTTCCACTTGGCAAAGGGCCTGTGCTCCTGTGTCCCTCCTGGTTCCTGTGCAAAATCTCAGGCTACCTACCTACTAAACCTACCTCATGCATTTCCAGAGCTGTATTTCTATCCCCATCACTTCTGTCTTGTTCCATGGCAAACACAAAACTGTGTCCATAATCCATGGCTTCTTTTTCAAGAAGTACTCAACATGAACCCCTTTGTCCCAAACCTGAGACCTCATGCATCCTCTGCTCATAAAAACTGCAGCCTATCATCAAACCTGCTCAGCCCCAAGATCTTTATTCTGAGAGACAGGAAAAAATGTCCAGAGCAGCCTCTCCCCTGATACCTTCCTCCTATTTCTGTAATCCATGGGTGAAGGAGAGGCTGTAGCAAGACCCAGCATGGCGTTTCCTCTGCAGGGCCCTGGTTCTGCACCCAGGCCATCAGAGCGGCCTCGTTAATTAGCGAGGGGCGGCGCACGGTGCTGTGGCGTTTCATTGCCTGCCCTGTCTGCTTTATCCTTTATGTCTGCTTGAGTCTGGCATCTAGAGTTACAGTCTAATGACATCTTCAAATCCAATTCACCTCCTTTCAAGAAAAGCATTTCCCCAAAATAACAGTAATTTTAAGAGCATTCTGAGATTGAAAGGGGTATCGGGTCCTATTCCCATAACTGGTCTACCTTCTTTTTTTCCCTCATGGCATTCATTTCCTCTTGAAGGGAGTAGCACATATTTAAAAGGTACATATTTAGCATATAAACATATTTAAGGCTGGGCCTTGGAGAGCTCCTGGACGGTGTGCTCAGCGTGTCTCTGTGGGGTGGCTGGTTCCTTTGCAGCTTGCTTCTCCGTTGGCTTCTCCCCATGTCTGTTTATTCTTCTTTTTCCTGGACACTCGTGCTCAACATTGTCTGCTGCTCCAGACACTGGTCTTTGAAGAGCTGCCAGCCACCCCCTGGGTACGGCCTTGTGCTCACTGAAAAACAAATATGAAACAATTAGCAGGAAGATCAAAATCTCTCAGTGCTTCTGGAATCCGGGCAAGAGATCTGCCTGCCGCTCAGGTCCAGCCCCAAGGCTCACGGCTGGTCCTTTTCATTTTTATTTCCTTCTTTCTCTTCCCATGCACTCTAATTTCTCTGTCTCAAAACAAAGATCATTCTTTTTCATAGAACAAGCCATTATAAAGCTTTATTCATGCTGATCAACATTAAAAATATGCTAGGCTCAGGGTTTTCCTTCTTCACATCCCCTATCTGCAGTTTGGCTGTCTCTGATGAGCGGCTCTGCCGAGGCCCGGGAACCCTTTGGGATATGTGGGTGCTCCGCGGCCCTGCGCTCCCAGCCTGCGGGATGAGGACTCTGGTAATGAAATCTTGTCTGCAAACCCTGCCTCGGTTTCCTAATCAGTAAAAAACTACTTATCTTCTCTGGAACTAGGGATAAGGAGAACTCTTAAGAGCGAGTTGTTAATTAATTATGTCAAGTGATGCCGTTCAGTTGTTGTACAGACAGTGAAGATCATCTTACATAATGATTATTGAGGCTAAAGGTTATTATTTTTTTCCTCCCCTAACTAATAATTAGGACACTGTGTGTTCTTAGGACAGGTAGAAATTATTTCTGCTTTCCAACAGAAAATTGCATTCCACCTTTCCATCTCCTCACCTTTTATCAAGCCTCCATGAGGAAAAAATAGAAATTTTCTGACCACTTAGATTGTTTTGCTTTGGGAATTTTCAGAAAATGAAAACTTAGGTCATTTGAAGCACAAGCATTCCCATGTCTTGGAGCTCAGTCCTGCCCGAGTGTTACAGTGCCAGAGTTCCGTAGGAAAATGCCTGCTCCTGGGTTAGCATCTCCAGCTGCTGGCGAACCTGCCACGTCTCCCGCTGGGGCCGCTCCACATCGTGTGGTCGGAGGCTGGTTTTCATTCAGCCAAAACCTGTTCCCTGCCCTCCCTGGTTAGTGGGGTGTTCCGGGAAGCAGCGTTGTCCTCAGCAGTGACTTCTGCCCCAGCCAGCCTGCCCTGGAGGTTTTGCCTGGGCCTGGGGGTGCCCTGGGACTGGCCACCTTGGTGGTGCCTGTGCAGGGCACATGGGTCTGACCCACGCTGGCAGATGTGACCTAAAAGGACCCGCAGAGCAGCGGAGCAGAGAGGTCCCCACATGGCCGTGTTTTACATGGAGGAGCATTTCTCAGAGGGCTTTTCTCTCCCAGCCTTGCTTGATTCCCCTCCTTCAAGCAGCAGTGTTAGGAAGGCCGTGCAGAGGGGTTTGCTTTGGCTGAAGAGAAGCTAGGTGGATGTGGAGGTGTTTGGTGGCACTGCGGTACAGCTGGCGTGACCGGCGCTTCCCGCAGACAGCGGTTAGGATGCGAGGGAAGCCACCAGGCTGCACAAGAGCTGTCCTCAGCAGTATCAGACCCCTGTGCTGGGAGGGCAGGGGGCTCGCGGGCCGCTTGGGCTGCCGCGTTGCTCCCTGCAACGTCCCGTCCCGCCGGGAAACAGGGAGAGCAGAGGCCTGGCCCTTCCTGTGCAGCGCCTGCGCTCGCTCACTTCTCGCCGCATTCCTGCCCTTGACCCCCGCGCACGATCCAGTTCCCTCCGTGTTGGGTTCTCCCCAAAGCTGTGATTTCCTCTCCTGACAGGCAGCAGGAAGATGAGAAAGCTGTTGGGCAACCTTTGCTCTGGGAGTGCTGCGGGGCTATTAACAAGGCTTGCCTGACGGGCGGCTCGAGGAAACACCGATAACATCAGGAAGAGGGAGGAAAGTAAACAGGCCGGGAGCTTAGGGCATGTTTGTCATTTCACAACTGGCCCAGGCCAGCAGCGTTATGGCCTGTTCTTTCCCTTGTAGTGTCACTGTCGCAGGCTGGGTGCCGCACGCGAGGTCACCCCGCTTGCACTGCCAGCGGAGTGGGATTCCAGGCCTTGGGAATGAACCGCTCATCCCGAAGGTGGGAGCAGCTGCCCCTTAATGTTGGCACCGCTGAGGCTGGAGCAGCCCGGCGCCTCCTGCCGCCCAGGTGGCTGTGCCCGATGGAAACGCTGTCATGTCCACTGCCTCGCCGGCCGGGACACCCAGCCAAGGGGAGCGACCGCCCTTGGCAGGGAATTGAGGCCAAGGATGGAGCTGGTGCCATTGGCTTCCCCTACTCCGGCATTGTAAGCGCTGGCGAGGACGGGCGCTCGGCGGGGAAGCTGAAATCCCATCCGCTGGGCAGCGCGCAGCTAAGGTTTTGATGTAGGCATTTTCTAATTATCACTGACAGGCAGATCTAGGGTAAGATTATGCATTTGGGTTCTTGTTTTTCCTCTTCCCTCCCCTTCTTCATATCAAGTGTCGGCTCTAGTTTCCAAATACATTTCCATGTCAAAACACTAAACTTCATCCATCATAAGCACATTTGCACAAGTCCTGATAACACAGCCCTGCTGCCATGTCTCTCTGGGAAGGTGGAGGCTCCTCTCATAATGTAACATGACAATGGAGGCACCATGAGGCTGGATATTAAAATTATATCTTTCCCATTTGTGCAGTAACTGTTGTTTAGTATGGCTTGTCAGTCTGTCAGATAAAGGCACACAGCCATCTATGAGGAATTATTAATGAAGATTCAGCTGGTTCTCCTACTGGAAACGGATCACTTCACTCTTCATCTCACTGACTTTTTACATTAGAAAACCTAAAAATAGCCCATAGTTTGTAAGGGAAGACCTGCACTATCTGGTGCCACCGTGGTGCAGCGTCGTGCCCATACAGTGGGTAGCTCTGCAATGGGTAGGTGCCAAAGGCACCCAGGTGGGCGTGATGCCACCTGAAGGACAGGCAGGGACTGGCCCTGCTCGTGCCCACGCGGGTACCCACAGGCCCAGGGACCACATTCCAAATAGGTTATTCCTGTTTTCCCCTTTATTCCCAGGAGGATGTGACAGAGATGCCGGCAGCTCCGCGCAGGGCGCCGAGGGGAGCCCGGGAAGGCGGCTCGGGATCCCAGCGGTTCCGCGTCGTTTAACGTGACTAACTGATTCACTGAGCGGGTGCTCTGCGCTTCGTGCTTTCCACAGCCAAACCGAGGCAGCAAAGTGCTCTGCAGCGCGAAGCAAAACAAAAACATGCAAAAGTTCATGCGTTGTCACCAGACAAAAATTTGCTAAGAACCAGCAGAAATGAGGAGTTAATGGGTCCCATATGTGGCTGCTAACCTGGGTTTTATAAGATTTTCCATGAGATTTCTGAAAAGATTTCTGTACCAGCAAATGAGATCAAGAATCCATTTTCTTGTTAAGCTGGACAGCTAACATTCAGGCCACATTTTCTTCCATGGCTGAGTCTATAAATACGGACTCACAGGCTTGGATAGGATTCCTACGAGGTGAAAAAAAAAGCAGATGACAACCTGTGGTATTCCTGAGCAGTGCGACCCTTGGAGCTTTAAGCAGCTTCTCAGCGGGAAGAGGCCAGGAAGAGGACAGAAAATATCTACCTTTAAATGCATCGTGGGGAAACGTGAGTTTTTACAGAGCCCTTGCAGGTATTTCCCTACGATGCCAGCTTCCTGTGACGCAGTTAGACCATGTACCTTGCTCCAGGAAGGCAGTGCTGCCGATACGTAGCTCGCATGGACACGAGGAACGTGGTGAGGCCTCCACCAGGTGTTGCAGCGTGGCCCCAGCACTGGCGTGTGTCACCTTCTGGCAGGGATGTGCACTGCATTGAACCCTACGCGGGCTGGGGAGGCCCGCTTGGGTTCGCTTTTTTCCATGTTCTTTTTAAGTTGTTCTGAACAGCAGGGAGAAGAAATATTATTGTTTTCATGTGTTGACATCAGTTCTGCGAGAAAGGTCAAACCACTGGAATTCCATTTAGCATTGCATGGGAGAGGGATCAGGAGGCTTGGTCGGAAACCTGAAAGCAACAGTGTTTTTCCCAAGCACTGCCTGGGGTGTGGATGTGCTGGGGGATTTGGCTTTTAAAGACTTGGCTTGGGAGGAGGAGCATTTGGGGAATTTTGAGCTAGGAGCGACACAGAGCGTCTCTTGAGCCAGATTGATAACAAAAACACTAGGGGCTGAGCCAACGTCTCTGGGAGAGGTATCCATGGAGCTTCCATGCTGACACACAGAACTGCCTCTTCCTTGGTGCTTCCAGGTTTTTAACACAAATGCAGTTGGGAAGGGTCTTCCAACCTGCTTGGAGCCTGCGGCAGTGCAGAGGGGGTGCCTGTGCGGGCAGGGCAGCGGGTGACGTCCCTTGGGCACAACGGCACCTTGGGCACCTTGAGCTCCAGGGTGGAAGTTTTACCAGTTCCAGTAGGTCTGGAATTTGTGACTGTGGCACGATCGCGCCGGCCCTGTGAGGCGCTGCGCAGGTTCCTTATTCTCTTCTGCAGCCCTCTGCGTGACGGAGCGCTTGGAAACGCACAGTTATTGCTGAAGGAAAGAGGGAGCGAGGGGGTGAATAATGCAGCCAGCGGTGGGAGCAAACCCGAGCACGTATGTTTGCTTGAGTCACTCTATTATGGCACGAGCTGGCCTTCAAAGCTTGTCTGCTTCTGTGGGGCTTGTTCCAGAAGTGAGGAATAACGAGTTTGGTGACCAAGAGCGTTGTCAACAGGACACAAGCTGCAAAGAGCCGCCAGTTGTCTCTGCAGGGCTGCCTGCAAGTGAGCAGGGAGTCACCAGGGTGAAATAGCCCCTGTTGCTGGCTGCCTGTGCCTGTGCCTTGGCACACGGGTCCAGCCTGGAATTAGAGAAAGCAGCAGAAAAACCAGGCATTGGAAGAGGGATTTGCCGTTTGCCCAAACACAGGAGAGAAGCGCCTCCCGGGCGGCCGCAGCCGGCACGCCGGGGTATCTCTGCACCCTGGGGTATCTCTGCACCCTTCAGGGTGGGAAACAACGCCTCTCGCAGCTCCCATGGCTCCCGCCAGCGCGAAGGGAGGCTCCCGTGGGGAGCAGCAGAAGGGCGGCCAGCGCCAGCGCCCCGCGCGCCCCGCAGCACCCCGGGCGCCTGCCGCCTGTGCCCTGGGCAATACAGCCACAGGCCCCGCAACTCCCAAATGGCACGAGGACATTTCCATTCCAATCCCGGCTCTAAATTAAACTGTAATGAAAAACCAGCAGTGGCAGCTGGGCCCGGCGGTGGCAGCAGCGATTGTCTTGGGGAGCAAAACGGAGGAAGGAGGCGGAGGAGCAAGGCCGGGGTGATGAGCGGGGCCCGGGCGCCGCGCGGCGCTGCTGACACCTGCAGGGTGCTGGGGGCAGAGCCCATGCACCCTGTGCACCGTTTCCCTGTGCACCGTTTCCCTGTGCTCGAAGGGTTGCAGGAGGAAGGCCCTGGAAGGCACAGCTGCCTTGCCGGGCAGGATTGGGTGCTGGTGAACTCCCACGCTGGGCCCTTGGCTCCATAAAGCTCTTCCTGAGGTGCCCTTGGCTGGGGCTGCGCCCCTTGTTCTTTGCACAGTGGTCGGAGCCTCTTGCCATCGTGTCCCAGGTCGTGGCTCCCAGCTCGCGGCAGTGCCGGAGCCTGCGGCCGCTGACATCCGGGACAGGACATAAATCCCAATCCATATCTCGCTGGTTCAGCAGAAAGCCTGGGCAGAACGGGCTCCGAAATCAAAATACTCTGCTGTGAACACGTGAGACAGATACGGGCCGCGCTGTGGACTTTAACATGGCCACTTGGTTGTTGACACCAACACAGAGAGCCCAGAACCAGTTCCCTGTAATTATTTTCTGTTGTGTAGCCTCCTCAGAAAAAGAAATAGCTTGAGATGTCTCTGTGAAAGCTTTCAGAGGGCTTACAGAGCCTGCACCGTGTCAGAGGGGGCTCTGACGTGGGTTCCTGAGCAGTTTAAATTAGAGCAGGTCGTGTCTGCATTGGTGTTACAAGATCCGGGGGGCTGAGTTTTGTGTGCTCTGGAAACAACACCGTTGCAGGCAGTTCAGCCACGACCGAGGGGGACATGGGAGAGTAGAAACTCGGCTCTGTTTTCGCTCTGTGCAAGCCAGTGGCCAGCGTGCCATCAGTTTCCCAGGATGAGGAGCCCTGGGGAATCGCCCCCGGCACGGGAAGCCGGCCGCTTGTCACGCGGCTCTTGCCAAGCTGGGTGCCCTTCTCCCCCTGGCCTAAGGGGGCTGGGGACCGTGTTTTGCTGAAAGCTGCCAAAAGGGCTCACATGAAATTTCTGCTGCAGACAGATGTCTCTTGATCAAGGGAAGAAATCAGACGGTATTTTAGGAGCTCAGAAATTAGCTCATGTTCTCGAAATCCAGCAGATAACAACTTGCTCGGTGCCATTCACACAGCTGCGGGGAAGAATATTAAAAAACTTTCACATTCTATTTATTAAACTTGCCAGCAAACTTGTCAGAGGGAGAAAAAAAAACCCCTGTGCAGCAATTCTGACACCCCTCACACGGCTCGTGAGAAACGGTGGGAGCAAACAAGGCGCCGGCGCTCCCGGGGGACGCTCCGGAGGGAGCAGCGGAGTGGAGCCGGGCTCCGGAGCGGTGTCCTCACACCGTCACCGCCTGGGCCACCTCCGAGCAGCTCCTGCCCGCTCTGTGATGCTGCCTGCTGCCTCCTTTGGGTAACAAGCAGGGCTGAAAGCCTACTTGGAGCTTTGTTTCCTGCCAGAGGAGTGTGATAGCAACACCTGACTGTCCCACGAGTGACCCTGGGTTCTGGGAAGCAGTTAAGTTGCCGGGAGATCCCGAGCAACTCCGGTGACTCCGTAGTTACGGAGGGCTCAGGTTCTAGCTGGCCTGCACTTGCAGGTTCTCGGTAAAATGCAATTTTAGTTGCTTTGTAAAGAAGACATCATCCTTCCACCTTGAAAATGGGAAAAGGTTAAGTGTCCCTATCACATTCGTCCTTACTCTTCAGGAAACTCCAGCTCCTTTTTTGAAGCTTCTTTAAGCGAACAACAACAGGAAAGATATTCACAATTTTCTCACCCGACTTTGTAGAAAGCCAAAATATAGGTCTCAGCCTGTACCACTCTTGATCTTCTATTTCACAAGTCATTTTAAGTTTATATCAAAAGCTAACTCGCTTAGGGGGGTTCGACTCTTTTTTTTTTCCCAAGCTATGTGCTATGTTTAAAATGCACCTGTCCCAGTCCCGTGGATCCCTCATCATCATTTATCCCTTTTCTCTGTCACAGGGAGCTCAGCAGCGAAGGGCTCAGGGACTCGTAGGCATCTAAATCACCGTGTTTAGGAGCAGCCTGTGGCTGCCGTTGCCGTGAATGTGTTCACTGGTTTTTCAGCCTGTTTTACTTTTGGCTGCACAAAACGAAGTGCCACGAGCACCTCTCCCCTTGCCCTTGCCGAGCACATCCAGAACCTCCCTCCCTTTCCCTGTATCTGTTAAACAGAAAGCAGCTTTCTTCTGTAATAAACAATTCCTAAAAGTCAAAACCATGATTGCATTTGCTCCACCTATTTTCAGCTTTGCCCCTTGCTGAGATCTTGGTGCTTGGGCGCGAGGTAAAGGCAGTGGGAAGCTCCCCGGCTCCAAGGGACAGCTCCCACCTCAGCCTCCCGCCTCCCAAGGCAACAGGCTGCAAACGGATCTCGGGAAGTAACAGACTCATCCTGCCAAGGAGGGAGAGGAAGAAAGGAAGAAAAGCAGAAGCCAGTCGTAAATGAAGAGGACCCTTCAGGACCTGAAAAGGACCCTGTCCTTGCTTTACCTCTATTTAAGTAAAAGGTGTTTTCACAAATTCAGCCCTATGTAATATATTCTGGGTGTTAGACATGCCGTGCTTCCCAGCGCTGGCGGCTCTCTATTTTCATGTGCAGAAATGCCTGGAAGCCACTAAGGAGCAAAGAGCTTCAGCTTTTACGGATGATTTGGAGCCTGTTGAGGTTTTCGACACCCTTGAAGAAAGGTGGTTTGGAGGCAGAGCCTGTGCACTGAGGAGAGGACCTGCTTGTTCTTTCATCTCCCCTCTCTCCGCAGCACTGATGGGATGTGAACAGCTGAACGGGACTTGTGTAAAAAGATGGTGTGTTTTCCTGATGGAGAGGCCGCAGGGCAGCGACGTGTGCTCATCCCTTGCCTCACTCACGCATCTTAGGTACCCTGTGCAAACAGGGTCCGCAACAGCCGGGTTTTATTTTTATTTTGCAAACATTTCCTTTGAGAGAAATGCCCTGAGCTCAGAATCACGCTGCCAGCTGCTGCCATCAAGATGCTGAGCACAACTGGCCCCTCGTGGCTCCGCACATGCAGACACCCCTTTGCGCTCGCAATCACCGCTCTTGTTTCCAGGCGCGGTTTGGAAACCCAGACCAACAAAATCCCCTCACTGGCAGCCTGGTCAGCTGCTCCTGGCCTTTTTATGGCAGAAAGGAAAAAAGAAAGATAAAACACCCCATCCCTCCTTGCAGGAAGACCGTGGGGTGCAATTTCTTGATCTTTGATAATTATCTTTTGGTGGCAAAAAGAAAAAAAACATTATGACACACACAGCATTATGACTTGCACTGCTAAAAGTAGCATGTGCCAGGAATAGGCTGCACTGGAAGTGCCTGTTGCTGCTGTAATGTCATCAGCCAGGGGAGCTGCAGAGGGCTTGTTTTGATGCCTCTGCCTTTAATTTCGTCGTGATTTTAAAAAATTTCCAGAGATTGTTGCAGCTGCTCCAGCATTAACAGCCTTGAAATAGAAACATGTTACCGAGCAAGATACAGCTGCAGAGGAGAAAAAAATTCCCCAAACAACAACCCCCAACATTCACATTGATTAATCTACCAAGATGGTTATTCGTATTTTAAATTCATGTTGTTTAAACTCAAATCTGTTTGCCTCCCAGCCATTTTATTATGGTTGTTTTCCTAGAGCGGCAGCAATTTCCACGATCTGTATGAAGAACCCCGCCAGTAGCTCCTGCTGCTTGGTGGCTCCTACTGCTCTCGTGTTGGGAAGGCTTCTTTCCGGAATGTCCTGCAAGAGCGCACAGGCCGTAGTGCCTCCATCCATGAGGATGACAGGAATGTGGCTCCGAGAAGCTCACGCCGTGTGCCTGGACGCCCAGCATGAGAGCAGGCTGGCCCCAAAACAATGTCTCAGACCTCCTGACGTGCCCTCATATCCCAGGGATTTCCTCCTGCGCGCTGTAATATGCATGGATTTGGGAGAGCTGTTATCCCTTTTAGTCCTTCGGGGCCATCTAATTTATAGGAGACTCAGCAAACAGGAAATTTGTGGCATTTCCCAGCCCTCTCGCAGACTGTGTGTGCTGATGGTACAATCCCATTCTCACGATGTGGAGACAGATCCATCTCTTGGCCACCTGAGGCTCGTGCAGCGCGTTGCGGTGCCCGCGCTCCCCTTCCGCAAACCCAGCTGCAGTCCTGTTTCATTCCTCATTTTAAAAGAGCTGCCCAAGGTTATCTTGGACTGTCACACAGTACTTTCCCCCCTCTCTAAATAATTCCCTTGGCCTCACATTGTTTCAGCTTTTTATTTAGCAGCTCTCAATTTCTCTCCCAGCTAATTTGTTCCTCCTCAGTCCTTTGAGTTTGCCTGTTCCTTTGCTGATGACTTTCATGCACCCTAGCTAGACTACAGAAGCTTTTTCTTCCTCTCTCAGAAGTTGTCTGCAGCACTTTAATAAGGCCCATAATCTCCTTTTTTTGTAAAGAATGCAGATTCAGTTTACCTAACCTTTCTAAAAATTGCTCTGCGTCTGAATCATATTTGTTGCCCTCTGGTACTTTTCCATAATATCCTATTTTTTTTTTTTTTTTTGCTATAAGGTGACCAGAGCAGCATGCAGCATCTCAAATGTGGCCTCCCATGTACTTAAGTGATGCTGTAATAATTTCCTGTGCCTTGCAGTTGATGCCACAGTATTGCTGTTTCCCAGGATTTTGCAGAGCGGGGTGTTTGCATTCCTCTTTCCTGGAGGCTTCCCCCCCACACACACTCTGTAGTTAACTGTGTATTTGCATTGTCTCCTATATGAGCTAGAACATGGAATTTGCAATTCCGTTCCTGCCTGGCCTTTCAATCTTGTCTCCCTCGCGGACAAGGCCTGGAGAAGCTGCCGCCTTTTCTGTGTCCATCTCCACGTGAAAGGGTTGATGTTATGAGGGCCTTTAGCTACGTTCCTCACGTGTTCCCGGGCTCTGGAGGTGCCTCTGCTGGCACAAAGTCAGTCAGTTGTTTGCTGTTAGTGCTGCTGTCTCTGGGAAGGAGACTCCAGGAGGCTCTTCCTTGTGGAACAGGGACTGGATCTGGCTGCGGGGAGAATTCCCAGCACATTCTAACCATGAGGGAATGAGTGAGGCTGGGGAAAGAAAGAAAGAAGCAGCTGAGTTTCAAGAGTTTTAGAAGTTCAATGCAGGGTAATCCTAGGCGTGATGTTTTCTAAAAAGTGCAAGGAATTCCTGACCATTCACCTCCCAACAAACCACATACTTCAAAGGATAAAATCTGCCTTTTTGTGCTAGAAAATATAGCATTTTTTAAAAAGTGATTCTTGGCTTTTTCAAGATCTCAGAGAACAGTTCAATAAAGATACAGCAGTACCATCTCTGTCCTCTTACCATTCCCTCCCCCAGGTGCCTTTAGCCTCAGCATTCCTGAAGGCAAATTTCAAAGGCGGATAAAGGGAATCCCTTTCTGTTTTACCAAGTAATGGCACACATATATCTAGAGGCTCAAGCCTGCAGCCTCCAAGTGCCATTAACCCCAAGGCAGCCACTTGTGCGTGCACATAATGTGCTCTTGTAGCTCTCCTACCTGACCAGTAAGTGCACAGCTCGGCACCCGGGCGCGCGGCCGTGCTCCATAGGTGAAATTGTGTCCCTGGAGCAGGCAGCGCCGCGGGCTTTACAAAGAGCAGCTGGCCCGGCTGCGTGCAGAGCTGCTCCTGTGCCACGGGCACGACAGCCCTGCGTGCGGGTCACACGTCTGCAGCGCCTGCTGGGGTGAAAATGTGGTCTGGGCAGTGTCATTGCAGCTCCCACCGCGTGATCACTTCATCCCGATGGGTGCTTGTTGTGTCATTATCAGGAGGACAGAAAAGGACACTGAAAGAAGTAGAAAAATGACCTGTAGTCTGTTCAGACAAAGGCTGTTTGCTACTTAATTTCACTACAGCTCTGTGTTTCCATTGGATGGCTGATCCAAACCACACAAACCCGTTGGCACCTAAGCAGGACTTCAACAAGAACGGCTGCGCCGGGATGAGGCTCTGGAGACCATCCAGTGCAAACTCCCTGTTCAAAGCAGGATCCACTAGAGCAGGTTGCTCAAGGCTGGTGCAGTTGCACTAGGAGTATCTCCAGGGATGGAGACACCTCCAACTGCTGGGCAGCCTGTTCCAGTGCTCAACCACTCTCACAGTTAGAAAGCTTTCCTTAATGATGTTAAATAAATAGCATGGACTCCAATATCAGCCTGTGGTGGACACTATTAGGGACTGGCCTCCAGCTGAACTTCGTGCCACCGGTCACAACCCTCTGAGCAGGGCAGTTTAGGCAGTTTTCTGTCTCCTTTCCTGTCCGTTTGTCTAGCTCATACTTCATCATTTTGCCTATGAAGATCTTGTGGGAGACACTGTTGAAAGTCATGCAAAAGTCAAGATAAACAACATGTGCTGTTCTCCACTCACCCAGTGAGCTCGTCATTTCACTGTAGAAGGCTATCAGGTTTGTCAAGCATGATTTCCCCTTTATAAATCCATGCTGACTGCTCCCAGTCATCTTCTTGTGCTTAATATATTTTGAAGTGGCTTCCAGGATTATTTGTTGCATCACTTTTCCAGCAATCAAGGTGATTCTCCCATCAGAATAACTCAACACTGCGCCATCATTAGTAGATTTGAGCCTCCCATATCTCTGTCTGACAACTGAGAGTTTTTAGTTCTGTCTTTTTTAGCACCCCCTGGACTGAGACAGCAGATGGGTCAGTGACATGCCATCCAGTCGCCCTGGACCCTCTCTCCTCTCTGTGGTGCCATCTGGGCTGTTCTCTTTGCTGAGCAAAGAGTCCCGGCTGGTGTCCCGTGAGCGATGAGGGTCCTGAAAGCCCTGCTCCTTGCAGTACGTGGCTCCTGTGACACAACTGCCTGGATGAAGAGTGTGCTCTAAGGGAGGAAGGCCACACTGCCCCTGGGAAGAGTTTCAGTAGCCAGCATCCACGCTGGGCCCTCCTGTGGGCAGATGCAGTGAGCACCTAGCGCATGCAAACACCCTGCCTGCAAACAGGCCGGAGCAGAGCACGGGGCCGTGTCGGTGCAGCCCGGAGCTAGTCTGGGGATTTGCTTAACCACTTGAGTTCCTGAGCCCCGGGAAGCTTCCGCTGCGCTTTATCCAGGGATGCCTCAAGTTAAAAACAGGCGCATTTCTCTGGCGCTGCTGCAGGGCGTTGAAGACGACCCCTCGCAACCTTGGTGGCCTCAAACAAATGTCCTTTCCGCTGTCCCTGTCCTCGGCTGCCCTGCACGGGTGCAGTCCCCCCCACCCCGGGCGTGCTGCAGCGTCCGCACTGCTCCGTATTCTCCCTGTCTGCCTCCCGCTTTGCTGCCTGCTCCCTTCACAGGCTCAGCAGAGGTTGCAGCCTGTGTCTGTGAGCGCATCATTCCCCCTTCTCTCCACCCTTTCCCAAGATTTATTCCAGGTCCTTCACTGGGCAAAGTGCTCATTGCTCCACTGAGCCCAGTTTCGTTTTACTTATCAGCACTGCACAGCTCATGTAAGGGAGCAATGCCAGCTCATAGCAATTGATGATTTAGCCCCATCTTTTCACTCCTTGCTGCAGCAACTCCCCTTTTAACACTCTTGGATATTCAAGTCCTGCAGTGCCTGCTGCAAGGCAAGTGTTCATCCTTCTCCCAGCAATTTCTTGGTTATAAATGGAAAGCAAATACCCCTTGGTAAAGCACAGCTCTTACTGAAGTTGTCTGGCTGGTACCCTGCATGGAACCGGGCAGGCTGCTTCAGGGTTAGTTTCCTGCTCCCCCTCAGAGGGCTCATGCAGCGTTGTGTTTTGTGCAGTTTTTTGATTCTCTATGTAACTACCTGTCGCTGACTCTTAAAATTAGATTTTTTCTCATTAATTAAGTTCTGTGGCCTTTAGGAGAAAATTAAAGGAATATTATCTTTTTAAATCAAATTGGTATTTTAAAGGTCTAATAAGTGAATGTATGGTTTCAAAATTAAACATGATATTTCATCTGTCTGCTGTGCTCATTAAATATTTAATTAAATTCCAGACTGAGATTGATTGGTGGCAGGGAAGAGGGGGACATGAGCAGCCCCCACCCACAGGAGTCTGTTTTATTTGGAGCTCTATAGGTTTTGTCAGGAGAGAGAGGCTTCAAAGCCCAGCTCTGTGACCCCAGCACATTGGGCTCTCCCCATGCACAAAGTCACCCCATTTGCAGCTTAACCTTCCGTGCCCCCTGGGACGGGGCTAGGAGGCGGGAAGGGAGCTGACTGCAGCACTTCCACCTGGGCATGCAAGTTCCCTCTGATCTGGAGCCCATGATCCAATGCATGACCTCATTCGGGAAGCTGTTCAGCACAGAGGGAGATTTTCTTTTGCTCAGCTCCATGGAGCAAGAACTTAATGCATTCACGTGATTCTCAGTCATCTTTTTCACTCATTCTGGGGACCTTTTTTGCTGCTAGTGACAGTCTGGGCTGCTGCAGAGTGGGTCTGATTTATCCTCTGCCTCCTGCACAGCCCGGCAAGAAGAGACTCCCCACAGAGCTGCTTGCACTGGGCAAGGCTCCTCCCTGCCAGGTGCCTCCAACCTGGGACTGGCATCAGGCCTCCAACCTGGACACAGGCAGCAGGCCTCACACCCGGGAAAGGGAAAGGCTGCAGTGAGGAGCAGGCTGGGTTGAAGCAGCTCTTTGCCCAACAGAGCTGTGTCGGAATGTCCTTCTCTCCTGCGCTATCACTGGCATCTCGCCTATCATCAGTGTGTGAATATGGAACAAGCTCTCTTGCTAATCCTGTCAACACAGACTCAAAGGCAGATCAAAGCCTGCTTGAAAGCTGCGTGGGGAATCCTCAGGAAGGCTGTTTTCCAACCAAAATGTACTTGTGGTGGATTTAGACCTCGTTGTTCTGGGGCAAACCTTATTCTTCGATGTAAGCGGTCCTTCTCCATCAGGGATAAGCTTCCGATGTCTTGCTATAAATTGCTATAAAATCTACTCTCTTTTCTGGACCCCTTCCAGTCTGAACCTCTCCTTGAATACGTTTGGTGAGCACTGGTTTCACGGCTCCAGCCAAAGTCCCCTGCCTTGCCAGTGACATCAGTGCTTCCTTATTTCTCTTGGAAACACTTCTCACAGCATTTCCTAGGGTTTTACTTGCCTGTTTTTATGGCCATATTACACTGCTGGCTTGTAACCATCCAATGATCAAATCATATTCCTTGGTCTGCTGCTGCTTAGTCATTTCCGACTGAGGAGCTGGAGCCTGCAGTAGGAATTCTGTTGTAAGTCTCTCTTGTGCAGGACTTCACCTCTCCTAACGTCATTCCACTTCTGCCTTTCTAGCTCTTCCCGAGTGATACTGTGATTTTTTTTTTACCTGACACTGCTTCTCGGCGTTGTACATCTGCAGACCCCTTTATGCCAAGGGCAGCAGTGACAACACAAGGTCAGATCCGTTTCAAAAGCAGCTGTTGAGGGTTGACCCTGAGCGACCTCGCACCAGAAGTCTCTTCCTCATGGAAGGGCAGTTGCTCCATCCCTCTAACAAGTTCTCTCTGGTATCACCAGGCAAGTTTAGGACCCTCTGGTGTCACCACTCAAACCTCTCTCTTTCTGTGCTGTGGAAGCTGGGTTAGTGAAAAAACAGATCACTTCCCTGATTAACATTACGAGGTTAATGAGACACAGCCCACCTTTGGTGCAGCCCTGTGTGGCATTTTCACTTACCTTCATGTATTTAATTAGCCGTTGCTGCTGAAATGCACCCTGTGCCCTCACGCAGCCTAGAGGAGCAGCTAGTGCCTTTCTGTGCTTGGGAAGGAGGGTCCCTGGAGCGCGGAGCTGGCCCGCTGGGCATCCGTGTTCCCTGTGGCCGTTACCTGCACGTGGCTTCGTTCCGGAACAGGCGCGGATGAGTGCGGTGTGCGGGAAATGCCTGTCACCTGCAGGAACAGGGACACCTGGAGCCAATTGCTGGATCGCGGGGCAGCACGGGAGCCCCCTGGCACCAGCGGGCAGCCGGCTTCGGCAGAGGGAGGCAGAGCAGCGGGGCTCGGCGCGGAGCCCCCCGCCCGGCCCGTTCCCCCCATCCATCACTCCGCAACCACCTCTCCCGCTATTAACCTTCTTCCTGTCTTCCGAATCAAAACCCATTTCTCACTTCCATACGTCAACACCAGCAACAAGCATCGATTAAATGTCTCTCGTTTTTAAAGCACACAGCCCTGCTACCCTCGCTTATATCTTAATGCTTCCCATATGTTTCTCATCAGAGTTTAAATTCCTCTGTTTGCTTCCTCTGAGAAGTCATTCTTCATTATAATAAGTTGCCCCAAGTAAATTTATTCATCATCTTTTTCTATGACAGCCACGTTCTTTCACTACGGGAAATTAAACACTGTACCATATGGCCGGAGCAGCAAACTTTGGTGCTCACTTGCTCGATTGTTTTAACACTTTGCCGCCTTCCTACAACAGTCTGTTTGCCACTAGCGTGTCAGGCTTCCGCTTGACATATGCATTAGACACGTTAATGGGAAGGAGAAAATTAAGTGAAGTTGACAACGTGAGGAAAGAACAGTATGATCCCATTAAGTTCCCCAAAACTCACCATTTCCACTATTTTTCACTGGGAGGGGGGAAAGGGGAAAAAAAAAGCCCCTTAGACTAATTCCTCGGAAGGCGCTACATCATTAGCCTGCTGTGCCGCCATATGACACCTTTCAGAACGAGGCCAACGTGAGAATTCAGATGTCTGGGGACAGCATCTACGTGTCTGCGCCCTGTTGCGCGGCTGGCCCGTCCTTAGCTGTGCCTTCCACGTTGCAGTTGTTGCGCGTGCCGCGTACACGCCCTGGATAATGAATGATTTACCATCCACTGCTGCTGGAAACCCAGTTTTCCTCTGTGTTGGTCGTAAGAATTCAGCTCTCCCGGCAGATCCTTTTTCATACATCTAGCCTATTGCATTTAATAGTATAAAGGGAGTACAGACTTCCCTTCCCTGGGATCTCTTCTGATCTCTTCTTGCACATCCTTTTTATATGCACAGCTCTCTTCTCTTGAGATAAAAGTTGCTGTAAGAAAAATGTAAAATAGGGACTGAAAACAGCGACATCTTCCCTGTGTACATCCCAGTCCCTGGCAGCTGTACATGGATCTGGATCCCAGGCACCACAACGGCTCTTCAGCGGGGAGGGCGAAGGTGATGCAGGCAATGAGATGTGGGACTCCTGCACACCGCCCTTGTTTGTCACCTGTCAAAGAGCCCACAGGCCTTTTGTTTTATTTTTTTTTTTCATAAAAACTGGTGTTTGGAAATTGTGGAGTTTTGCAATGAGCTAACCTTTACAAAACTTTATTGATTTTTAACGCTGCTGAGCAAGAAAAAATAATAGCTTTCCCCAGCATTATTCATGCATCAGATAGTACCTAGTTTCGTGTTTATCAATTTGGCGTTATCCTGCGAGGGCTGCACTTGGCTACGCTGGTATTCCTGCTGCTGCTCTGACCAAAGCATTGGCCATGGTCTCAGCAGCTTGCTTAAGAGAAGAGAGGTGCAATAAAACAGGAAAGAGGCGTTTTGCATCCAGCATGGGGCTGTGGAAGGAGCTGTGAATAGCCTGTGATCTTAAGGAAAAATCAATGGCGATCTCTGAAAGCCCGAGGTTGGATGGGGAGGCAGTTGCCAGGGCCGGGAAGGTGGCTGCGGGCGGCTGCCCGCGTGGCAGAAGCCCACGGAGCCCCTTTGGGCTCTGCCCCTGCCCTTGCAGAGCCCGGGGCAAGGCTGGAGCGCTGCTGGCCCAGCACGAGGCGGTGACACCCGAGGAGCGACGCCGCGTCGCTTCCTTCTGGACCCAGTGCTCAGCCCCATGTCTAACAGCCCCAGTAAGATGAACACCTGAAATTAAATGAGTAATGACCAACAAAATGATGCCCTTCCCAAACTGCTTTCTTCCCAGAGCGCCTCGAGCGGCGATGATTGCACTCAGGGAGAGATTCCTTCCATGCCGGTTCCTCCGTTATGTCCATTTCTCCATATGCCGTTTCTGTGCTGTGCACAAAGACGGATTCGGGCGCACGGAGCGGCGCACAATTGTGAGGGAGGTCACCCCTTGCCCCTGTCAGCCCCAAGGAACGCTAAGACCGTTCCTGACCCGCTCTAATGAGGCTCTACAACTTCTCCGGTCAATCTCTTCCAGTGCTTTGTATCCTTACAGTAGGAAGCTCTTCCCAGGATCTTACCTAGGACTGCCATGCAGCAATTTAAATCCATTACTTCCCATTATATCCGACATTGGAAAGCAGGTTATCCCTCTGGTTTGTGCAGCAGACCTTTATCTATTGAAAGTCCAATAGCACATCCTCCCCAAGTCTCTTTTAGGCTACGCAATCCCAATTCAATTTATCTTTCCTTGTAAATCACACTTTCCTAGACATCTGATCATTCTTGGGTCTCTCCTTTGGGCGCTTTCCAAGAGGTCCATGCCTTTCTGAAAGGCCCTCTCCCGTCAGTCCTGGAAGGAGCCTAGATGAGATGAGAGAATGATGAGCCCTTCACTGGATGCAGTCAGGGTGCAATAACATTCTCATTGAATGTTCTCCATGTATAAATGAGAAGGCTGCTAAAATGGGCTCATACAGCTGTTCTCAGATTTAAAATATTGCCCTGTCCAAATAACATGGGTCCAGCTAAAAAAGAAAGTAATTACTCGGCTCTGGAGTGTATCCTACACCTGCAAGATGAGATCACAACAAGATACCCGGTGTGGAGGTGTGGCCAAGGGAATGCACATCCTGCTGGAAATGAGAGAGTGCGATGTACGTGTGCCACGTAAGGGCCAGCAGGGACCAGAGCAGCGTTCGTGCCAGGGTTGCTGTGCAGAAGGCAGTGAGCCTGCAGGACTGCCCTGGCAGGAAGGGGGTGATATCTGCGTGTGCTCTGCACCGTGCTGCGCTGTCGGAGCGCGGGATGTGGCACTGTGCACACAGATGGCATCATCCCGTCCCCTCCTGCACGCTCAGCCCGACCCTGCACCAGCCTTGCGGGACATCCAGTGTCTATTGATTCAAAGGGATCGGCAGGAACCCCTTGGGATGGAGGGCGGGTCAGGAGTTTTATGCCACATATCTTGAATGTTCCTGTAGCAGGGCTTTGCTCCTGTCCTCTCCCTGGGAGCGTGGGCTGGCTTTGCGAGGGGCTGCTTCAGCTGGCGGGGCGCTTTTCCCCTTTCCTTCGCCACCCCGCAGAGAGGCAGACATCACACGGGCAATTGCAGGGCTTCCAGGCTCGTGCTGTGCACTGAATTCCCTCTGAGCATAATTTGCCCGGAGAGGAAATGAGTCCGCAGAGCAAGTCCCGGGCTGGTGCGGTGCTGTCGGGCCAACGTTGCGGGCACGGGGCCGCGGGGAGGAGGGCGTTTCAGAGCGCCGCCCGCTTGGGCACTTCACGCACTCAAAGCCCTCGTACCAAAAGCACCCAGCACAACAAGGAGCCCAAAACACCCACAGCAGTCACATCTCCTGCGCTCTTGCTCCTCCGAGTGGGAACCTTTTCTTTTTCCTTTTTTCTTCTTCCCTTTTCCCCCCTTGTATAATGCCATATGTACCGCTCGAGGTTATATTGGAACCTATAAATCTCCTGTGAGCCACAAAGCATTAAGCCACCATTATCCTTATAATTTCATTATCTCAGTTCCTACCCTAAAACATCGAAGACTAATTGAACACCCGAGGTTTTCTGAGAAAATTTCCTAAACATTATTGAGGAACTGTTGATAAAGCCAAAATGTACAAAGTCAGCACTTCCTAAAAGAGCCTGATTTATTAAAGTAGAAATGCTTTTTTATGCCAAAGAGTTCTTATCGCTGTATGTTTCCGTGCTGCGTATTTTAGTTGGTTTCCAAGAACAACTACTTAGTGTCCGTGAAGCTGTTCCAGTTTCCCTTTCCCTCCTAATACCACTTGCAGATCCTTGCCAGGTCATTCTTTCTGGATAGGAATTTACATTGTCTCTGGGTATTTTCTTTGTCTTGATTCAAACTTTCTGGCTTTCCCTGCTCTCGGTGTCACAGGCTGCCTCTGATACTTCATTTCTGCTGGTAATGGTTCCCAAATGTTCTCAGGTTAAAATGACCTGTATGTTGCAGTATAAATTTATTTTATATTCTGGGTGCAGTTAAGTGGCCTGTGTAGCGCAGAAGGTCAGGCTAAATAATCATTATATTCCCTCCCAACCTGTAAAATGAGTAAAGTGCTTTCACATGCATGCAGGTAGCTTTGTCATTAAAGAGAGTTTTGCCTCTGAGTTTCCTGCTTCATCCTCATGACATTAAGGCAGCGCTGAATCCAGCTGCACCATTTGGCCAGGATTTACGTTTGGCGTGTTATAAAGCCACAGGCTGTTACGTTTTTCCAGCATAAAGAGGGATGCTCATGCTTCCAGCAGCAAGCAACTTTGATTTTGCAGAAAGACAGGTATGCGAAGGGAGATGGCAAGATGGGGAGCTGCAGGTTTCGTGTGTTTTGCAGCAGCAGCAGCAACCTGAGGCAGAACATGGACTAGCAAAGCGACACAAGGGAAGCGGTTCCACCGCTGAAGAAGTGATAGCCAAACAGAGCACTAACAAACCCTGCGTGCAACAGGCAAACAAACTCAGCTCGGCGAGTTTGGGTCTGGGAGCTGAGCTCGGACTTTCATCCGACAAAGCGCCCTTGAAGCGGCCGCGCGGTTTTCCAGGGCGCGGTTTTCCAAAGGCGCGGAGGTTTCCAAGCCGCGTCCCGCCGCGTTGCTCTGCCGAGGCCGTGGATGCTTCAGTGCCGGAGCAGCAGGCGGCACGTGGCCGGCTGGGACCCGCCGGCGCGTTGTGCTGCCCGCCACAGTGGGCTTTGGGAGCTGGTTTACGTGTAAGAGCGGATTTCAAGGGAAGAAAACAAAACTAAATCAGGCAACAAGTGAGAAAATGAGCCTTTCCCCCTTTTAAAATAAATTGCTGCCGGTTTCCATAGTAACTGCTAACAGGAGAGCATTTTGGCTGTCTTTATTATGAACTACAAAGTAAAATATTCTCCGGGCACACTCGGGAATGCGCCTTCCAACAGTGGATTAACCAGTCGCTCCTGGCCCCGGGATCGGCCTCCGCGGTGCTGCCGGCTGGGAGCTGGTCCAGCCTCTCCCAGAGCCCCGGAGCCCCCCTGGGTGCTCTGAGCATGGGAAATCTGATGCTTCTCAGGCACATGCAGAGGGAGAGCGGCGAGGAGGAGCTGCAGGGAGCAGAGAGGGCTCAGGGAGCCCAAGAAAAACCTTAGCTTGTCACTTAGTTAGGTCAGAAAATTATGGGGATGTGGAGTTTCCAGTGATGGCCAAGAAAAGAGTCTTGAGGAAAAATATCATAGAAGAGATACTATAGTAACAGAGTACTCAGAGTAAGAATACACACACACACATATATATATATTTAATTAAGTGATCAATTGGGGCATGAGCCTGTTATATATTGACCATTATAGGTGATGGGCCTTGGCTGGAAAGGGGCTTGGGAATCCCATCCGCGCAGGAGATAGGAGCTGGAGTCCAAAGCAACCCCGTGCTCTTCCCTATTTTCTCGTCTAATGATGTAAGTCCTGGACATTTAATAGTGCTGGTAGTTAAGCAGGAAACTTTTCTGTAGTTAACTGTTTGCAATGACGGAGATGAATTAGTTTTACTTCGACAGCAGTTCTTCACTAATAGCTCCTCAATGGCAATTCCTACTTGACTGATTTATAACAGCTCTTTACCCTCTATTAGGAGACAAGTTAAACTTAAACTTAAATCTTATTACTCATAATTGGGACTTGGAAAAAATAGTATAGACTTAAGACTTTTAAATTTTAATTATGAGTGCATTTAATACTCATGAAAGTGAACAGCTAATAGCTGTGGTTTGAACTAGACACAATGCGTGCTCTGTACAAGCTTCCTCTTGTAGTTCAGCCAGTGCATCTCAACCCTGAATCCTCTTAATCCCATCTGGTGGGTTCTTTGCAATGGGGCAGCCAGGGTGTTTTATGAGCCCCACAAAGAAGGAGCAAGGCCAGGATCACCAAATTCTTCTTTCTTTATCCGAAAAGCAGCTTACAGCTGCAGGAGGCAACTGCTTGTGTAATGGTGCATTGTTCAGCACAGCCTATTCCTTCTGCAGCTGAAGCCCAGCGGAGCTGCAATCAGGTGCTTGACCATAAAACTAGTGATTTCTGCATCAGAATTTTCTTTTCCTTTATTATTCCTAGTAATGTTTTATTATTATGTACATTTGCAAATATTTCATGCCTCTTTTTGGATCGATATTTTGTCAAACATATGTTGGTTCTTTATATTATTTATTTTCCCTTCTTTAGAGATTGGGCGCACTTGGACATGATAATAACTTCCAGCTTGCAGTACTCAAAATTAACAGCCAGAGTATTGAAAAGGTTGCTGTAGATGTTAATAATCCTATTTTGTGCTGTTTTTGTGACTTCCATCTGTTACCACAGGAAGGATGACTTGGTAATAAACCCTGATTATACCTTCACCACAAAACAAGAGAGAGGAAATGAGATGTCAGCAAAAATGCAGAGTGTGACACAATCGTGTTTGGCAGCATGAAAGGCTCTTACAAATACGTCTTTGTTCGTGCCCGTCTCTCTGAAGGGTTTGGGATAGTTGCAGTAAGTTAACTCCATCCAGGACGCTGCTCCGTAACATCCACTGGGATCCCGGTCATCTCTGGTGCATTGACCTACACTCTAATGCAATTTTAAGTCAATCCGCAGGCTGGAATCGGGCTAAGTTGCAGCATTTTACAGTACTAAGAAGCTTCAATTTGAAAGCCTCTGTCTAAATAACATACCTGTGGTCACAGTATGTCCACGTTTCCGCACGTTGCCCTGATTTTGCAAGTCAGCCACGCTGGTAGCTCTGCTGGCACAAAACAGAGGCTGTGTTTCCAGCCTGGAAAGGCTAGAAAGGTTACATCCTGTTAGATCTAGAAAGGCTAGATCCAGCTAGAAAGGTTAGATCCAGTATCTAACAGGAGGAGGGTCTGTGCAGGGCTCCCCTGCCCGCGCTGCGGCCCTGGCCCCGGCTGCCGCGCGCCCTCCCGTCCTCCTGCCCTACCAGCTCAGCTGGATCCTCCAGAGCTCTCCAGCCACATGCACGTGGCCCCCAAGTTGAGCAGCATCCACACCCTGGCTCTCGTGACACGGGCCACCGCAGTGGTGGCCAGTGAAAGGACAAGGGGCAATGGGTGCAAGTTGAAACACAGGCAGTTCCATCTCCATGTGAGGAAGAACTTCATTCCTGTGAGGGTGACGGAGCGTTAACACACTCCACACCGGAGACCTCTTCCAGAAGACAGGGTGGTTGCAGGCCTGGTGCTGCGTAGCTTGTGGAAAGCCAAGGGCCCTTTTCCCACTGTCTTTTTGCTGGGGGGCTTGCAGTGGAAGCTGAGGCCATGAAGCCTGCGATGCTGAGGGCTCTGCATGCAAGGTCTTCACTGGAGCTGCACCGCCTTGCTGTGCCCCCTGCATGTGCTGCAACGTCTAAACATCCCTCAAATGTATTTCTTAAAAACACTCTGCAGTGAAAAGGAAAAAAAAATCTTGAAGCACCTTTTTCCAACAGCACCTAAAAAATAGTTCTTCCGCTAATGCTATAAATGAGCCCAGCACACAGTGTGCTGCTGAATCAAGCTTCCCAGCCCTGCATTCCAACTGCATTAAAATATCTGCTTCCATTTCCGTCAGGAATGAGCGCCGCGTGCCATACGCTGCTGAAGCAGCCTTCGTGCAGCAGGTTGGTTAGAGGCTGTGGTCGCCTCCCGTAGCTGCAGTGCGTGAAGCCCGGGCGGCTGCAGCCCCTGCGGGCAGAGCGGCAGCGCCGGGCACCGGGAGCCCCGGGGAGCAGCGAGGCGGCCTGCAGGGAACACGGGCCTGGAAGGCCAATTTCACCTCCGTTAGGAGGCAAAGGGGCCTGCGGCAGCTCCCCTTGCATGCACGTGGAACCAGCCTTGGCGGATTGGCCTTCCCGTGTGGCAGCCAGCAAAGACACTGCTCTCCCGGGGAAGGAGAAGGGGCTCAGGGCTTCATGTCAACACCTCCTGCCCCTCGGTCACCCTCGGTCCTGCTGCTGCTGCCGGCGGCAGTGCCGGGTACGGTCCCTATTGCTGCCCAGGAGGCAGCAGTAAATAACCCTACCTAAAGTCATCCCTTAAAGCTTCGCTTCTGCTCTCATGAGCCAGCGTTTTAGTAGCAGGTTTATGGCCATGCTTGATATCTTAGTGGTTAGCATTACTCCATCTCTGCCTTTATTGCTGGCCTCATTCTTCTTGGGCCCCTTTATGTCATTCCTTGCTATTAATTCTGGGTTTTGTTATCATTCTCCATCTCCTATAATTTTTGCATTCCTTTTTAGATTTTATTAATGTAAAATCTCCTTATCATTCCTTTAATATTAGCATTCTCATTTCATCTAGAGCTTTAATTGTATCTAGCGCCTTCTCAGAAGTGCTTAGAGATCCTCAAAGGCAGCTGAGGATGTGCCGTCCTTTGCAGGATCAGACCCAGACATGAGAGGAACTTGTATGCTCTCTAGATGTATTAAACTAATTACTTTGACTTCTATGTTCACATTGTGGGTTCAAAGGCCAACAGCTGGGCATCCTTTCTGGGAGTTTCAAGGGAGATGGCTGAGCACAGGAGAGCCTCGGAGCAGGTTTCAATTATTTTATTAGACAGAGGGTTAAGAGTCGCGCCAGGGAGGAGAGATGAGTGTTTCTTGACGTGGGATTTGGAGTGTAACAAGGAGGACTTCAGGGCTTTTGATCTGGCATCTTTCATAAGCATTATCTCAGTTCTTTAAAAGAGGAAAAGGGAGAAGAAGAAAGGATGGAAACATCTCCTAGGCAGGAGATTTTGTAATGGATTCTGACACCTAAAGGAGCTTATGAAATGATTACGTGGCTACAGCTAACAAATCCTGTGGCAAACAAAATTCATGCTAAAATGATAAGGATCTTTGTCCCCTGGGAACAGGCTCCTTGTCCTGATAATTCCTGCTATGGATCAGGAAAGAAGCTTCTATGTTTTGGACAGGCATAAGTATTAAGAATTATGGTCTGGAAACGCCATTAAGAAAATAACTGTAGTAAAACCGTGAATCAATTATAGAAGAATTTCTGAAATACGATTTGAGTTTATAGATGCTTTCAAGCAATAAAGTGTGATGAGTTAATTCTCTTATGCTTGTTTCTAGAACTAACTCGGCTGCAGAGATGAGATTAGAACTTGCACATTCCTGGCACCTTGTCCATGCTGAGTCCACAGACAGTTTAACTTCTACAGCATTTACTGTCATAATGTATGGAAGATGGTAAGTGTTTTAATATTACCGTTCCAGTCTTCTCTTTCACCATTTTACATAATTTTAGTCTCCTAGTATGAATCCCAAAGCATTGCTGGGAAGGAAAAAGTTTTATTATGAAAGCAAAAAATGCAATTTATGCAAATTCCAAAATACTGAGTGTAACTATGTAACACAGTGCAAGCCCAGGACAGAAGGTCTTTGCCTATTATGTCTTTCCAGGCCACCTGTCACTTGTGGTCATTTGAAATAAGTTATCTGCCTAGCCTTAAAAACAAGCAACAAAACTATTTAGCATAAAACCTGGGAGCGAATTTCAAAATATGTCAGATATAGTACAGAAGCCTCTAGTGCTTCCATGAGTTTTTATTCAAAGTTGGTCTCAGTCCAAAAGCTACAGAAAGTCATTTCAAGAAATGGACCTCCATAGAGAAGAGGTGCGTGAAAAGACATAGAAGGATGGGCTAAATTCAAACAGCACATTCTTGCCTGCAGTGAAAAACAGTAAATGTAATAGAGTGTATCCTCCAGATGCTCTTGGTATGAATCAGTAAGTCCATGAGTAGGTGTAAATAGAGCATGATAACAATTCAGCTCTTTTCCGGCCGCCTACGCCATGACAGTATTTGAATACTTCACAATCGCTGGTGGATTTGGTCTCTCCGATGTGATTCCCCCTCTTCCTCCCAAGGTAGGTGGGTATCCCTTCTCAGGGGCATCAAGCCTGGCAGAGGTCACGGCGCTGTTGGTGCCCTGGATCACGGGCAGGAGCTGGTCCAAATGCAGCAGGGAGCTTTGGGCCTCTCTGCCAGCACCTATAGGACTCACTACATGAGCTGCTTGAGGCCACGCAGGAAGATCATGAGCCAGGAGCTGCATTTTCTGAGTCAGAGTCCGATTCTAAGTAATCTCCTTTTTTTTTTTTTTTTTTTTTTAAATGTAAAATTAAATCATTCTGCCATGCTTTTGTACATTGAAATCCCTTCACCTGCCCGCATAAAGGAAGATAGTAGGATGTGATGTCAGCACAACAAATGCATGGTCCTGCAAGCAGAGCATTCTTTGTGAACATCAGGGAAACGGGAGCCTTGGCAAGAGCTCCCTTGGAGGCCTTCCTCTGTGCAGACTTCACGGGCCGGCTCTGCGGCCGCCCTGCCAGCATTGACTGCTACAGCTTCCTCGGTGAGCGCCCCAGCGTGAGGCCTGCCCGCGACGAGCACAGCGAGGACACGGGGCCTGCTCCTTTTCCAGAAAACATTCAACCCTACCCTTTTTATAGCAGTGCTCTCCTTGCTGAACCTGGATATAGTCATTCTGCGAGTGCTCAGTGCAATTTTTTATTCAGTAAACATCAGAGTGATTCAGACTCCGTGGACCACTGCCTTTAAAAGTTTGATTTGCCTCTTCTATTCTTATGCTCTATACTTAAAAGCAAAACATTCTTGATGATCAATCAGAATGAGAAAAATAAAACTGTTTAATTCCAAAACCACTGCAGTGGGATGTTTGGACAATACCACGCACACCTTCCCTCCCCTGCCCCTGCTTTGGTTTGGTTCCGGAGTAAACTCAAGCCAGACTGATGCCGTTTAGGGAAGGGCATCCCGGGGGAGTCCTGCAGCCTCTGAGAGCCAAGGGTTCCTGCTGCAGCTGCCAGTAGATTTACAGTGGTTCTTAAGCTGCTGGATCTGAGGAAAGAGGCAGCATCGCCGCTGCCCGCGGTGGCCGCGGAGCAGCGCGCGGCCGAGGGCCCTGCGCGGGTCTCCTGCCCCGGCCGAGGGCCCGGCGGGCAGCTTGTGTCCGTGCTGCTGGGCAGGGACGGGCGTGCAGGCCGGCGGCGCCGCGCTCGGCCAGCGCAGCCTCCCCGCGGGAGCGCCCGCGGGCTGCCTGCTCCTGCGCTCCCGCCGCTCGGGGCAGCTTCTGTCTTTGTAGCCATGAATTCCCCTCCTCTCTTGATTTTCATTTTCACTGCATATTTATCTTGTCTCACCCTTAGCTGTCACTGTGTCGGGTTATGTTTTGCAAGGTCTTTTTTTAGCTCCTTCTCTGCTCACTAGCGTTTCGCCATCCTAGGATGGCAACATCAGCTGCTTTTTTTTTTTTTTTTTTTTTTCCTTTTCATTCTGATTTCCCTGAATAAGATATGTCTCACTGCTGTCTCATGTATGTTTTATTTCTGGAGCCGTTCCGTGCCTGGTATTTTTCAGCTCTCCCTCCGGTTCGCTCCAGGGTCCAGCAAGTTCTCTAATTGCAGATCTGCCTTTTATTTCAGCATTTTTCCGGGCTCTCCGCACGGGGACGAGCGAGGCCGGCGCGCGCGGCGCGGGTTCCCTCTCGTGGCAGGCGCCAGGAGCGGGGCCACGAGCGGGGCCCACCCTGGCCAAGGGGACACACGGACTGCGCTGGCACCTGCAAACAAGTGGGATCCTCAGCAGGGACACCCGGCAGTCCCGGGCCAACCCACATGGCCGAGACTCCTGGATTTCTTCTGGCTGCTGAAGTTCTGCTTTGAGCTCTTTGAAGAAAATGCCTGTGGATGCTGAGCAACGTCGTGCTGCGAGAGTTTGTGTCAGCGTTTAATGTACGGGAAAAGGTAGCTGCATCCTTCTGCGTTAACAAGCTGCTGGACTCCACTTTCTTTAAGCGCGGAAAAGAGGGCTGTGAGCCAGCTGAGTGCAGCGTTCAAAGACGTGCGTGAGCTAGAAAACAGCCTTGCTGCATCAACATTAAGTAGCAAACAACAAATCATAAACCTAAATCTGAAACCTTCGCCCAGGCTTGATGATTTTAAGCTTTCCCTCTGAGGTTTTTCCGGCTGCCAGCTCTTTTGAAGCTTTCCAAGCCTGGAGTTAGTTCACTTGCAAGTGATAACTCTGCTCCTTAAGCTGGTCCCAGGCTCCGTTTCCCCTTGGCTGGACTGAGGGGCTATCATTTTAAGCAGAGGCATGAGATCTATCAGAGGCTTGGCTCGATTTCAAGCCTAGCTGCCATTATTCACAAGCAGGAGCTGTGCTGTATGACCAAACTGCCAGAGCCCTGGCAAGGAAATCAGTACTACGGTTCTAAATCAGCTATGAGTAATAGCCAAAAATATTTAAAGTAGAAGCAGGGGGAAAGGTATGACTGTCATTCAAGTAAATAGAGAATGCCATTTTTTAATGGAAAGACAGAGAAATAATTCTTCCTGCTGGCAGTATGGGAAATGATGTAAGACAAGTCAGCAACTGCTTGCTGTTTAAAAAAAAATGTCCTGTAGAGGCACAGGGAGCTGTTTGGAAAGGGAACGTCCACAAGGCACTCATAAGGTCCTGTTGTGAAATGGAAGGTGAAGGGAAGAAGGAAGCAGGCAACCCATCATGCCAGTGCTAAACCTGCCAGCTTGCTGGTTTGGGATGGCTTGTCTGCTCCCTGGACCTTCTTCCTTTCTGCTTCCAGCAGCACTAACTCTGTTAAGGACGGAAAGGCGAAACCGGCCTGGCCTTTCTCTGCTCTTTTGGGTGAGACAAGTTCAAATGGATTTTTCTTCTGAGGTCGCCCACCCTCTTGGCATCCGACTTGCTTGAGCTCTCTCCACTCCACTATCGAGTGCATGCAGCCCTCCCTTGAGGCACCCCGGCGCAGATGTCCAAGTCTTGTAGCATCCCTCTCTGCAGAGTGATGTGTGTCAGATCTGCCTTATCACGATCTGCCACCAGGGTTTTACACATGTAACTTTCATTACGGTTGGCAAGAGTGATATATGCAGATTACTGCGTGGAAAGGGAATAAATGTCCTTCTGCTTTTTTAATAATCTGACTGGGAGAAGTATTTTAAAATGCAACAACGGCAAGGCTAAAACAGCCATACCTTCTAAGAGTCACATCTGATATGTCCAAATGAAGACTATTAAATCTGCTCTACAAATGGTCACGTATGTCTGTGGGACATCCTGGGCCAGGCAGGAGGATAGTCCATAACTGCAGGTAATAGATGGGCAAACCAACAGCCAAGGAGTGGGGCACCAGCTCTGCTGTGTCGTTGGAGACCTTACTGGCCAAATGTGACAAAGCTGATTGAGAGCTCCAGAAAGCATCTAGCGTCCCAACCCTGATGGCCATGAAAAATTTGAACCAAATTGAACCAAATTGAACCAAAAGGTAAAATTTTGTACAGAATCTTCAAGGCAGTGAGCTACGGTCTAAAGTGAGCTAAGAGCTTAATTAAGCTTGCCACCAAACACCTACCCCATCAACATGCTGCACATCGACTACAGGAAAGCTCTTACCAGCAGGGCAAGAAAATTTATGTAACCAGGCCCAGCATTTCTTGTTCGCATCCATTCAAGGCAGCGAAACTGTCAGGTTTGGTGCTGACTAAAATCTCCCGAATCTGTAGCCTGCTGAGGCCCCGCAGGGAGAGCGGCGTGTGCCGGGTGCCACGTGCGTGGGAGGGCACGAGGGCTCGCTCTGACTTTACAGGATATGAGGCGCTAGGCAGCCGGGGATCTGCAGAGAGAATTAGGACGGGAGCTCTAATCTCTTGTAACTATAAATTGTTTGGCTGTTTTCCAGGCCCGAGTAGACATGAATTTTCTTTCTGGGTTCAGGTCCCACAACTTCCTGTTCCTCTCAGGCAGGTTGCAGAGCCAGATTCTGATCTTCAATTATTCCTTTGCAAATGCAAAATTGAAGTCAGCATGTGGCACTTGTCCACATGCAGAGGGGCAGGCAGTGTGCTTCATTCCTCCTGGAAAAGGAGAAGGGAATGGTCTTTCTCGCAGGCTCCATCTTCCCTGTTTGGTAACGCAGCAGAAACAACACGGAGGTATCCGTGTGCTAATAAAACATCTAACAGCTACTGACAGAAAATTGAAGCATGTTTTCCAAGTCATAGTCCCAAATTCTTAGTTCTCTGGAGAACAGAAAGCCATGTAAAGGCCTTCATTTCCCAGGATCACAGAAGAGCTGAGGTTGGAATGGACCTTTAGAGATCATCTAGTCCAACCTTCCTGCTCCAGCAGGGACACCCAGAGCAGGGGGCACCGGGCGGCATCCAGGTGGGTTTGGAAGACCTTCAGAGAAGGAGACTCCACAGCCTCCCTGGGCAGCCTGTGCCAGGGCTCTGGCACCCTCACAGGAGAGAAGTTCTTCCTCACATGGAGATGGAATTTAATTTAACCCTAGCATGTGGGCAGTAATTCTGAGAGAAGCCTAACAAGGCTTTACCTTGTGGGTAGGAGGATTTACCCACACATACAGGGGCTCAGGTTTTTAACTCAAGCAATAGGTTTTAATAGTAATTAATCAGAAGAATAAACTTTCAGATTTTGAGGTTGAATTTTCCCATTTACTGATGTCTTTAAACCAGTTGCAGATGCATCTCTGGATGTTGTACTTTAATCAAACACAAGTTATTGAGACAGGCTAGAGAGATTCTGTATTCCATATATTAAAAAGTGGGATTAAATAAGCTAGTATATTAAACCTTTCAGCTCATTCAGAATAAAGGATATATGAGGAATATCCATAAAATAATCTAAAAAAAAAAAAAAAAAAGAGGAATAAATTGCTCTAAAATAATAGCAACACATTGTGTTTCCATCAAATACAATTTTAATAGTAAAAGCAAAGAGATACCAGATATGCATAGAAAGTGATGCAGTCTCTTTCTCGGGGTCAGACCTGCCTTTGCGTATGCTGTTAGCTCTCCCAAATACCTACCAAAGTGCTTGCTTGGAGACACCTTTCAGCCAAGTTTTCAGACTCTACAGAGTCTGGAGATAAAATAAGTGTTGTTCTTGAAATGATGACCGTTTGGATTCATCAACAACATCTGAATGGGATATAAATCTTTTTTTTTTTTAAGTTGAACTTTTCACGTTTCCTAGAAAACTTACCTTAAAAGTGCTATCTAAATCAAGTGTATTGTTTAGGTATACTTGTGGGGGAAGGAGGGCGTTCAATACATGTCAGCAAGGTCTGGAATCACATACCTGAAATGGATATTTTAAACTTGAAAGTCATATAATAGGAAAGGTGACTACATTTTCAAAATCAAAAATGGGACACTTGTGCAGTGACACATTTTAGGGTTGTGAAATGTTTCTATGAAAGAGAGCCATGCTTCATGTAAAAAACGTGCTTTTTGGACACACCGAAAACCTTGAAGCGTGGCAGTGGCGTATGCCCTTTCTGAGAATAAATATTTTCAAAAGGTTATTGTCAAATGCAAGCTTTTCTTGAAGCTCAGCAAAGCGCTATTAAAGTTTATGCTGTGATAAAAGCCCCCTTTAATGAGGACTGTCCTCATCTTTCTTTCCCTCTTGCCTCCGCATGCCAGTTGTCACACCAGACACCCCTTCCTTTGCTTGGTTTATTGGGCGATAAAGCCAGACAAAAAACACTTGATACGAGAAAATGAGATGTGAAATGTGTTGTGCCTGGACAAAGAGAACACACTGCGCAGAAACGCGGACTTGCCCCAATAAAAAATTCAGAGCAGACAGGCGTTTTAGTAGACAACTTGTGGCGGTGAATAACACAATAGTTCAAGAACAGCCCTATTAACTTGGGCAGCACCATCTCTGCTTACGGCTAGCAGAGCCTGGCGCCTGAAGAGACTATTTCTGAAGAAGCTGCAAGGACAGAAGAATGAAAGGGGTTATTATGATTTCTTTGTGTATTGGAAAGTACTTTGTTTAAAGTCATTTTCCCTGCATTATTTCCTTGGAAGACTGTAATCAGCTGGCTGTGTTTGTCAAGATCTTTAATTGCAAACAGGGACTTAAAAAATATGCTCTTTTAGATTGATTCAGGTTTGCAAAATTCCACCTGATCTCTTTCTTCTCAAACACTAACAACTGTGCCCCCATTTATGAGTGGCTCTGGGCCCAGGTTATTTGTATTCTTCATTGGTGTTAACAAGGCAATGATTCTTCATGCCAGGATCACCTGAGTAAGGGGAAAAGATAAAAGGGTGAGGAAAGCAAGAGCGGTTTAGTGGTTTCCAGAAGGAGCTTGAGGGAAGCTGTGAAGAGCTGAGCCTTGTGCCTTGGAAAGGGTAGGTCAAAGTGTTTCTTTTTTTGGGAGTGAGCCGTGTGGGTTTGCAGTGGGTTTAGAGAAGAATCTGAGAGCTGGTGGGAAGAATGCAGATTTGCAGGTATGAGGGGTGCTTGGGTAAGTCTGGTTCTGCTGAGTTTTGTTTGGTCTTTCCCCTTAGATAGCAATGCAGAGTGTCCCCTTCAGCCTTAGATGTCTGTGTTCAGTCTCTGACTTCAGCAAGTGACTCCCTTGAGACCAGGAGGGCTTTATTTTCTGCAGTGTGACACTGCTGCTCAGGCAGCTCATTCCTCACTTTCCTGTCTTCCTGCTGGTGCTTGTTCACTCTGCTAATAACTGAGCACAGGTGGGATCTTCCTGACATTGAGCAGTTCTCAGTAGCTGGACAAGTGTTTGGTAAGAGCTTGATTTCTCTGCTTCCCTGAGCACCTGCTTTCAAGGATGTGCCTTCAAGGGCTGTGTGCTCTGTATGGACAGCCCCCTTGGAGACTGCTGGATGCCAGGCACTGCAGTTCTTTGTAGGTCTTTGGTTAGAAGCTGTGGCCTGTTGTGGCCTGGGCCATGAGCCTGGCTTTGATCCATGCGGATCGAAAGCTGAGCTTGGAGTGTTTAACAGATCATCCATGAAGGAGCAGTAAGAAACATATACACCAGTACAGATTAGGGGTTGACCTGCTGGAAAGCAGCTTCACAGAGAGGAACCTGGGAGTCCTGGGTGACACCAAGTTAACCATGAGGCAGCAGTGCCCTCGTGGCCAAGGAGGCCAATGGGATCCTGGCTGCATCAGGAAGATGTTGTCAGCAGGGCAGAGAGGGGATCCTGCCCCTCTGCTCAGCTCTGGGGAGGCCAAACCTGGAGCATGGGGGGCAGCTCTGGGCTCCCCAGCACAAGAGGGATGTGGAGCTTCTAGAGAGGGTCCAGTGTAGAGTGACAAAGATGATGAATGGGCTGGAGCATCTCTTCTATGAGCAAAGACTGAGTGAGCGGTGCCTGTTTAGCTTGGAGAAGAGAATGTTGAGAGGGAATCTCATCAACATGTTCAAATACCTGAAGGGAGAATGTAGGGAGGAAGGGGGCAAGTTCTTCTCAGTGGTGGCCAGTGATAGGACAAGGCGCAATGGGTACAAGTTGAAACACAGGCAGTTCCATCTCCATGTGATGAAGAACTTCTTTGCTATGAGGGTGCCTGAGCCCTGGCACAGGCTGCCCAGGGAGGCTGTGGAGTCTCTTTCTCTGGAGGTCTTCAAAACCTGCCTGGATCTGACCGGATGCCCCGTGCTTCTGGTGTCCCTGTTGGAGCAAGGAGTTGAACTAGATGATCTCTAGAGGTCCCTTCCAACCTCAACCCTTCTGTGATCCTGTGATATAGGAGAACAGTGTGGTGTCTTCTGTGACTCATCTGTTATGGTATTTGGTGGCCATGTCTTGTAGTTTTGGTGGCCTGCTGTTTGAGGGAGACACAGCTTGTGTAGCTGCTGAAGCACCGCTCTGCCAGAGAGTCACAGCACCCGAACTGCCCGTTGCTGCAGTACTCAAGGTGTTTGGGTCATTGCTTCCCACCTGCTGGTCGGTGCTGTAGGAGAACAGGACCCAAGAGGACAGATGGTACTAGGTGGGAGAGGAAGCAGTGTGAGATGAGGCTGGTGAAGCAAGGGCCATGTGGGATGGGGAGGGAGCCGTGCTTTGGGAGTGGGTGCGGGAACGTGTTACCGTTACCCTGTCTGGATGCTGTGTTGTGCAAATAGGCCAAACAGGGAAAAGTACCTTTGCACCGAATTAGCATGGCAAGGAAGTGATGAGAAAAACCTCCCCAGCCTGTCCTGCTAATGAGTCTTATCTCTGATCTCCAAGGGCTTACAGCAGTTTACTTTCCATGCCTATGTAAGCCATTTGTGCTAGTAAATCAGAAGCAAGTGCTTCATATCCTGTTACCCTCAGATGTGCCTCAATAGCCACAAGCTGTGTAATGCCAAAAAGACAGGTCTCTATCTTAAAAGGAAAAAAAGCTTGAAGGTCCTTTTGATCTAAATTGAATCTCATTCAAGTCTATATAAACCCTTATGTCTGTGGCACACATCGCAGACTTTGTGGCCCTGTTCCATTGCATTCATAGCCATGTCCTGTGGTTTCCTTGTCATTTTGTTGCAATCAAGTCACATGAACTGTGTTATTGTCTACCTTTTTCTGATAATGTCGACACCGCATTTTCCTGTTGCACAAACATCTCTTTTAGGGTGCTTTAGTCTAAAAGCTTAAAGCAAGCAGAAAGGATACAAAGTGTGAGGATATTTTGAATGTCCTACTTCACGCCAGGGAGCTGGTTCTACCTGCTGCATCCTGAACTTAAGTGTTTGTGTCCAGGTGGGATGAAGGAATGATGCAAAGGAAGTGACTCTGTCTTTCTACTGATCCAACACCCTCCAGACCTTCTCCACATGAGTTTGTTTGATTTCGAGTGGTGGATTTATGCCCTGCGTGTTCCTACTCCATGAGAGGGAGAAAATCTCTAACTCCGTGATGGATGAGTGTCACACTAATCAAGAGTTTAGCCTTGGAACCAAACTCCTTGCCTCCCTGTTCATTTTCACTCAAGCTCTGGTCTTAGGTGGGATAGGGCAGGTGGCTGGCATGCTCATGCTTGGATTGCAAGTTCCCAGCTCCAGCTGTTTGGCCCGAGAGCTGGAGCTGTTCTGGGCACAGGGCTGCGGAGATGGTCAGAGACGTTTGCTTGTCTTGTGTCCATGGGAAAGTGGGCTCCTACTGCCAGGATGGGGAGGCCTCTAGCTCCAGGCCATGGAGGGACCTTCACTCTTCCAATTTATAAAGCCTGCTGGTTTGCCGCAGCTAAAAATGAATGCCCATTAGTTATTTCTGTGAAAGGAGGAGGGTGAGTGAAAATAGACCCGGCCTCGTCACGCAGCTCTTCTGATGGAAGGTAGCACTGATGTCACCGAAACGGTGACTCGGATGGTGTTTCTTGAGTCACCTGCACTGAAACCGGCCGCGTGTGCCAGTAAAGCCCCCTGCAGCTCTGGTTTTTAGTGACACGAGCACCTCTCCTCCTCCCCCACCCAAAACCAGAGCAAGGCTGCTGATAAGATCAAGTTCCTGAGAAGAGCACGGAGGCCTAGGCTTCTTTAGGTCTCAATGTATATAAAGGGCCCTCAAAGCCTTGCACTGTCCAGGATGGCATGTCTGCTCCAGCAGCTTTCCCACTGCTCCCGCAGGTTGAGTGTTGGAGCAGTGTGAGTGCTGGGAGGAGCGGGCCGGGCTGACCTAACCTACAAGTGGCCAAGAGAAGCTGGTTGCCCTGAGGAGTCAAGTGGCCATGGGAGGAGGCAGGAGAAGGGAGGACTTGAGCTAAGTCCCCTTAGCTGAGGTGTAGGTGAGGTGTGGATGCCCTTGGGGGCTCAGCTGAGCTCCCTGAGTCCTGCCTGTGATCATCACCATGTGCCTCTTGGGCAGGGACTGTGAATCTTTTCTCCTTGCACTAGGCCTTGTTTGCTGTTGGCTTCTTACAGCTACCAGGTCCCAAACCTGCTTCTAATGTCTTTAAGGAAAGGGAAAAAGGAGGGGAAGGGGAAAAAGGGAAGGAAGGGCTCTCCTTTCAGTGGAGAAGGTGACTGAGTGTGTTAACCTTTCCAAAGGTTCTTGGGGCTTCTAACAGATGTAGGCCAATTCAGAGTAGATGGGAAAAATGTGGGTAAGAGATCATCAGGGAGAGTGTTGACTTAACTCGAAGAAAGTCAGCTGCAAACATGGATGGGGTTGACATGGTCAGAATCATTATAGCTGTAAAAGGAAAGGAGTGAAGAAAACAGTTACTGGGAAGGTAGCTGAGGTGATGTGTTAAACTCAGCAGCTGGGTGTGAGTCTCAAATCTATCATGTCAGGCAAGAATATAAGTGATGGGAGCTTCTACCTGACTCTGCAGCAATGCCAGTGCTAGAGACTGCCATAAATCATCAGCTCAGGTTTTACACTCCTGTCACCGATATCCTTGAATCTCTCGGATTCTTGGCAAGAGGATTTAGTCGAAATACTCTATTCCTGCAACTGAGGCAGTATCTCTGAAGATACTGCATTTCCAATCTCCAAGGGAGGTAAGAAATGGGCCACAATGCTACTCATCCCTTCAGGAATGAGGGAAGTGCGAGCAGTTTATTATCCTTCTGTAGGACAGTGTGCACTAAGTGCCTGTGGGGTACAGTGATAGCCTTACCACTAAAATAAAGACATATAAGACCATGGTAACTTAGTGAGGTGATGGTCAAGCTGTTACTAGATACTCAAAGTCTAAGGATTTTGAGTAGGAAGAGATAACAGCTGTGGTCAGAGTTGTTGAGGATCCTTTCAGATTGCAGAGCTATTGCAGGATATGCACTTCAAAGGGTTCATTATTGCTTGTGATGGCTATGATGGGTGCATATATTCAACTGCCCATCACAAAGCTGCAGCCTTTTGAGAAAGAGCCTGGAAAAGGCTAAGGCTCATGTAATGGTGGGACATTTTGCATGAGGTGGAGCCTGTAGTTTCAGGGAGGGATTCATGTCTGAAGTAGATTAAAAAGAAACCTTAAAAGGAGTGTTCAATTCCTGTCACCTAAGGGCAGAAATGCCCATTACAGGGGGTCTGCAGGCCCCAGGGGTGCAGGGACATGAGGGCTGACAGTGCTAGAAACCACAGGAGAAACTGGCTGCCTACAGGCATGGACACTGCTCAGCTCACCTGCATTTTATGGAAACACTCTAGTATGAAAAAGACTTAGGCGTGTTCTAGGAAACGGGGATTCTTGGTAGAGACTCATTCATTCTCACCACTTTCACCAAAGGAGTCCACTAAATCGTCTACAATACTGTGTTTTTGTGGCTGGGAAGCAGGTGACCTTTGCTAACCTGCTATGAAACTAATACAAGCATATTTGCAGTTCTTCAAACTAGCAACTATAACACAAATAGTATTTTCAGGTGTTGTGCAGCATAGCATTACTGAACCCACTTTTTAGCAAGTAACTTTCTCCATAGTTGCCAGGTCCTCTGAGAATGATAAGAAAGGGAGACTTCCATCTTCAGTCAGTGGAGCAGGCCTGTTTAGCCCCTGGGGTGATGGCCAGATTTTCAAACAGTTTTCTAAGCCTGCTTAGGAGTTTGTGTTTCTGACTTTAGTTTCCTTCGGACTTTAGTTCCTCACAGTAAACACCAGTTACCTGTTATGCCTTTTTAGGGCTGTTCTCCTTGGATCCAGACCATATACCAGAACAAACTCTTAAACTGTCCAAAGGGTGGATTTTCATGGGTAGCACTGTGTAGCTCAATCTCTGACACTCGTACAGAACTTTCTTCAAGAAGTTGTCCTTTTATTTCTCACTGCGAAGGCACTAACGCCTTGGGCTCTCAGTTCATTTGTGCTTTCCCTTGGACTGTCACTCAGAGAAGCCTCCCTCTTCTCTTGACATCTCAAATGTGTGACGATGGAGGAATTTGGCAACCTGTCTGAGAAGTTGCATCATTCTAAATGAGTATAATAGTAATGTGGGTAGCAGTGTCTGGTGTGTTGCTAGGGTGAAGAGGCACCTTTTCACCCCTTCTCCTTGTCCTTTGTCACACAAGGAAGCTGTGTCTTCTGTTGAAAACCAAGAGCAGAAGAATTAGCTAGTTAATTATTTTAATTTTCCACAGTGCTATGTTCAGGGAGGATTTTTCACCAAATCTACTGCACAGATAAATTATTTTGTGTGTTTGCCACTCACTGGAGTTCATCAGTTCCAGACACCTACATAAATGTACCCTTTCTTGGTTGAGCTTGTTTTGTGCTCTCTTTCTTTCCCTAGGACTATATACTCTTGACACTTCCTCTCTGCCAGAGATGGTTCCATTTCTCTTCCAAATGACAAATTTGTAAAATTTCAGTGGGTATTTAGCAAAATGCCCTCTCCTCTGCTCGGGAGAGCCCTTTCCTCACCCTTCCTGTTGATGCCTGCCTTGGTGTATGTGCTGGAGGGGGAATGTCAGTGAGCTTGTTGCCTGCTGTGACCGATGGAATGGGAGAGGAAAACCCTCTCAAGCATTTTGACAGCTCTGGATTAATTTGAGAATTGAGGTTACTGTGAATGGTTTCAGGATATTCAGGAACGAGAGAAGAGTCTGGTAAAATCGTAATAATAAACTTCTCTGGGTGTGAGCTTGTATTGCAAGTGTGAAATATTGGTTCTTTCTCCAAAAAGAGCATCTCCAGCTGCCCAAATCCGCAGTATCTGAACTTTCTTTAGCAAGGCCACATGTTCCCTGCCCAATTCTGCTGTTTGCAAGTGGTCCAGGCAGTACTTCAGGGATGGAGATATATGAATAACCTTTGCCTGGTTCTGGTAACAATAAAACAGCCTGTTTATCTCATTAACAAGCATCACTCTGTTTTGCAGTAGCAAGAGACAAAATGTGGGGGAAAATATTGTTGAATTTGAAGGCCATGAATTTCCCAATGGCAGCTGTGCCACTGTCAATGCGTGGTGATGCTCGGTGGCTTCTTTGTGTCATATATACAACAGCTGCTGTATTGATGAGGCTGAATGTATGTGAGAGCTGCCTTGGGGTGAAGTGCTGCGTTTCAGGACTTTAAAAATACAGACTGTACGTGGCTGTGCAGAGAGATGTGGGGGTTATGTACTGACACAGCTCTCAAAGCTGTTTCTATCCTCAATTCTTGCTCCTGGTGTGACAAAGGGCTTTTCACACTCACATGTGATTGCTTTGTTATTGAGGATTGAGGCCCACCTCAAAATACAAACATGCTGCTGGTGGTAGCAGAAAGTCTCATTCTGTGGATCAGAAGCTTTAACTTAGTTTCTGATGCTCTTCCCAAGTCCTGCTGCTTCCCAGGCATCATGCTGCTGAGCCTGGGATACCTTTCGCTCAGGAAAGGGCAGCATCGGGAATAGTGGAGGAATGGAGGACAGTCTTTCTAGAGTCTTTAAATCCCATGTTTTAGCAGACTTCACTTCCTGCAGGTTTTTTTTAAAAAATCCATTTATGAACCAGAGGCTTCCCTTTCAGGCACATCTGATCACTGCCCTCTCCACAAGTAATCAGGGCTACTGTGTCTTCATGAAACTGGCCTGACAATTAAAAGGGCCTCTGAAGCCTTTAGATGCTAAGGATTTAGATCCTTAAATTAGTAATACTCTTCCAGTCCTGGCTTCACTGCACGAACATAATAGCATGTGTATTTCCCTGTCTCCTCATAGGCTCATAGTGGTAAACAGTAAAATTTTCTGACTCTTCCAGGTCTTTCATTTGGGTCATAAAACAGACCTGGTTGTTTATATTTCATGCAGAGCAGACTGATTATAATAATGAGTGCATGTGTATATGATAATTATATAATATTTTATTTATATATGGTATAATAAGACACTGTTTATAATTATTTCCACATAATCTGACACCGGTAAACACGCAAGTGGCATCTGCCCTCTTTTCACCCAGTACTCAACCCAGTTCTCAGAAGCCAAAACCACACATGCGTCGAGGCAGTTTTTGGAGCAGCAAGACAACGCACAAGTAGGGCACGTGAAAGGCCCCTGGACTGTCTGCGTCTTTCTCTCTCTGACCCCAGCAAGCGTGGCTATGGCTGTGTAAAACTGGGCGTTGTTCACCAGCGTTGCTTGCTCCGGGGACACGCGTGGTGCCCGTGCATCAGTCCTGCACCGCGCCGATGCCATCTCGCCCGTCGCGCTCTGGGCTTTGGGGTGAAGGCTTTCGACAGCCAGGGCTGCCTGTGGGCACAAGGTGCAGGTGAGGGGCACAGCCTGCGTGAGGATGAGGAGCAGAGCCTGTGTGAAGGTGGCCTGTGAGCTCTGGTGGAAGGAGGCTGTGGCTTCGCAGGGGCAGGGAGGCTCCTGTGACACCTCCGTGGTGGAGGCGGCTGCTTCCAGCCACGTGAGCAGTGCCCGGTGCGGCTGCGAGGCCTGGGGCTCGGAGCTGAGGCCACAGAGAAGCCCTTGGTGGTTTATTCTGGTTTTTGCCATGCGTGCCTGAAGAGAGCAGAGGGCCTCAAGCCCTCATTGAAGCTGAGGAACCTCCCAATTAGCAGGCAAGGGCAACTATAAAGGAGCGGGCAGGGAGGAGTGAAACGTGAAAGCAGAGACATCAGAATGATTGGCTGGAAATGCAATGTTTGTTCCTTAAGCTGTCCTTTAGGAAGAAATGTGAGGGTTTATATATTAACATGTATTTGGCATTTGGGACACTTGCAAGGAAGTGTGCAAGAGCTCTGTGCTCATACTTGTACAGATTGGATGGATGAAGTTCTGTGATCATCAAAGGCTCCAAGTGATTAGATAAAAACTTGCAAGAGAGATTTAGCCTATTGGGTTGCATTTCTGAGAAGTCGTGTGGTTAATCATTCTTTTCAATATTACTAATTTTATCTTGATACTGAAATTAATATTCTCAAATATAGTCAATGTTGATAAAAAAAACATTGACTTATTGTTCCTCTGGCGATGCTGCTGATTTTGCTCCTGGGCTTGGTGGCCCTGTGCCGCTGGTGCGTGGATGTGGTGGCCGTGTGTGTGTGTGCAGGGGGGAGCAGCAGCTCTGCTAGCCCCGTGCAGTCGCGTTGCAGCATTTTGCTCCCCTTTCTGACCTAGCAGAGGGCAGTGAATGAGCTGGCAGCCTGTGCTGAGAAGGGGCAGGGAGCGGAGCCTGCGCTCTGCTGCTTTCTACCCTCCTGGGCTTCTTTGGGCGAAGCTGTGGCCATCGCTTTAGCTGGGGCTCTTTGATCTGCCCACATCTCTTACCGTGGTAACCTTTGAAATCTGCAGCTCTCTCAAAGCTCGGAAAGCTGGAGAAGCTTCATGAAGGAAGCTGGTCCTGAAATGTGCCATGAAACTGCAGCAAGTTGCCTGGACAGGAACTCCTGGAGGCATCCGGGAGAGGAAGGAGCTGCTTCAGTGGGAGCTTTGCTGCACTAGTGCTGGGTCTGATCTGCTGGGTCATTAGCAACGAGCATCCAGGAGCCAAACAGCTCAACGCCCCATTTCATTTGAGTTTGTCCTTATAAGTTGCTTCTGCCAGCAAAGGAACTGCATTTTGCCCATACCTTCAAGCAGACTTAATGAAAGCCCCAGAGCTTCATCAAGTGTTTGACTAAAATGCAGGAACATGAAAGCACTATAGACATCTGCATTATTTCGAGTGAGCCAAGTGTGCCAAATGATGCACAAATTAACTCTATTTTTAGTGACTATAACCTGAATCTTAACTTTGTCAAAGTCCAAATCATTTGACTTGTGCATAGTTCAGGTTACATTACTGCTTGTCTGTACAGTTTCCACTGTGAAATAAAATAGCTTTGCAGCACACTGCAGCTTAAGTGGTAGTTCTTCAAAGCAACAAGCCTGACCTCTGCTATCCATTTAGCCTGGTATTAGTTTTTCTCTGCTGCCTTGGGTATCTCTATTGCCTTGCTCTTTATAATCTGTGAAGTGCCAGAAGGCAAGATAGTACAGCTCTCATTTTAGTTATTGGCAGCCAGGGAACCTTGCAAAAGGACATGGATACTGAAAAGTGACTTGGGTACAAGACAGGTTGAGGAGCAGCAACCTCTGTCTTATTTATAATGGCTTGATTGAGCCTAAACTGAGCTTGGATGTTCCCAGGGTGTTTGAGGGTCCCTGAGCGGGTAGCTCTGGACATGCCTGGTAGCTTCGTGCAGCAGAGTGGGTGTGTGGTGCGGGACCAGCACCATGTCAGCAGAATGGGTGAAAAACCTCCCAACACGAAAGGGGTGCAGGTGCTCCCAGGCCCTGACCGAGATGAGTCAGCAGCTGCCTGCAGGCACTGGCAGGAGGCAGCTCCCCGCTGCAGAGCCCCCATAACGCGGTGTGGGACTGGGGTGGTGGCACTTAGCAAGTGAGTGAGCAGTCTCCTGGCCACCCTCAGCCTCTGCAGCAGGCTGGCAGGGGAGGGAGCAGTTCCTGCGGTCTGGTGGTTCTTGGCAGTGATTTTGAGGGATGAGCCACTGTTTGGATTCAAAATCTGCTTGGCTGCTTTGTCCATGGATGCCTCTCCGGCCAGTGGCTCCTCTGGGGAAGCACCGTGTCTAGGCCCTTGGGCTGGGAGAGCGCAGGGGCTCAGTCAGAGCAGTAGCGCCCAAAGCCAAACCCCTGTTAAGGGGAATGGAGAAGGACAAAGACTTCGGTTTCTAATTCCTTTGGTAGATGTCAGATTAGGCGGGAAATAAGAGCTTGCTGGAGGGGGAGCACATGTCCAAACTGCTTGGCAACCTCCATTCTGAGCTTGGACCTGCTCATCCTGCACTGACGCGTTTGAGTCTTCATGTGCTGGAGCGTGACCGCAGGCAGCCCCCATGCACTGGAGGAGACTGGGACCTCTGTGCTAGCAGGGTCTGCAGACAAGGGCCCTGGGCATGTAGGGGTGCACAGGCCTTAGCAAGTCCTTGTGGGGGTCTCCACACTTGAGCGTGTGGAAAATACCCAGATCTTGTGCCCGTCTCTGGACTCTCCTTTGCTGCCTGCCCCTGGCAGCACCACAGAGACAGAGAAAGTGTAGCTTAAAAATGACTCTGTAGCTTAAAAATGACTCAGCCTCAATACTGTGCTGGTGGTAGGATGCTGTGGTCCCTGGGACGCAGCTCAAATCTCTAACAACCCTTTATCCAGGGGTAGTGGCAGAAGGAAAGGTGCATCCCGGGTGCTGCAAGGGTCTGGCCTTGCTGGGAGCCTTATGCTGCTGCTAGGAGGTTCTGTGGGGATAAAGGCCTGGTTTCTGACCAAGCACTTGCATGGGTGAATAGGTTGCTTGCTTTTACTTGAGTTTCTCAGTTGTAATTGTGAATCATGAGTCACCTTTCAGCATGGGTGTACATTTTCTCTAATTCAGCTCTTTTCCAGGAAAGAGCATGCTGCTTTTTCTTTTGATCTTTAAATGGAAAGATTGCCACCACTCTTAGCAGGAAAGCTCGTTTCATCTGTGTCAGAGTCCTGCTGGAGATGGTTTCCTTCAGCTTTTGAAGCTGACGAGATAGAACTTGTGGTTGGAAGAACTTGCTGCACCTCTCTGCGTTGGCTGCATGAAAAAGAAACAAGGAAATGGAGAAAAGGCTCTTGAGCTTGAGTGAGCCTTGGGGAGCTGCCCCGGCGCCGCACTTGCCTCCCCTCATTGCAGCCCCTTGGCTGGGTGGTCCGTGCCTGGGCCTGAGGAGCAACTTCTGGGCAAGAGCCATGAGGGACAGTGCAGTTTGGGAAAGGTGGTTGTGTGGTGTCTGAGAGCCTTTTATGGGAGAGGAACCCAAGGTCTTGAGTAGTTTGTTGGATAAACATGATGCCCTTGAAGGAGGCCTTTGTTTGCTGGACTCACAGTTTAGTTGGTGTCTCAAGCAGCAGTAGATGGTTGTCCACCATCATCTTGTCACACTTCTGTGAGCCTAAACTTCAGAGATGCGAGTGCAAAGGGCAAAACAGAATTACATTCTGCATAAAACTTGCGAGTAGAGTTCTCATGCTGCAAATATCCTGACTGCTCTTTCTGATCCCTTAGCCCAAGGGGTAACTCTGAATATCAGGATAGCTGTTTGGGGACAGCGAGGCTTTCCCTTTGGCATAAGTTTTGAGGGCTGCTCACTTCAGCCTTGTTGCCTCTGCTGGAGTGCCTGCTGGGCTGAGGTTTCCTCAGGCTGCTTGGTGCATTACATGTGTTTCTGTGGACGTGGCTTGTCCAGGTGGGCAAACCATGGGTGTTTGTGGATTTTCCTTGTGGCTGTGCCATGTTCATGGGCTATGGCACCCCAGCATCCTCTAAGGATAATCCCTTAGCTGATCTTTGTGACCCTTCTGCACCCCTATCCCTCTAGGAGGAGCCTGGCAGGCTTGTGCCTGGGTGCTCTTTTGCTGCATTGGTGTAAGGGAGCAAGGGCTGCCCCATGGCTCTGCCCGGGCTGCCCCATGGCTCTGCCCGGGCTGCCCCATGGCTCTGCCCGGGCTGCCCC
>NW_020454205.1:4384047-4487733 GCF_003342845.1 Nothoprocta perdicaria
GGGCTGCCCCATGGCTCTGCCCGGGCTGCCCCATGGCTCTGCCCGGGCTGCCCCATGGCTCTGCCCGGGCTGCCCCTTGCTGGACAGTAGCAGAGGTGCGCACAGCCCTGCAGCTCCTCAAAGATCATAGAATATAAATACCAGTCTCAATTTCCTCTTTGGACATGGCAGTGGGTAGACTGACCTAGAAATAAGGGGCTATACAACATATGTGGCTTGTGTGGAGTGTCTCATGGCAGTTAAAGCTAAACCACAGGCAAAGATTTAGACCCTGCTCCCCAGTAAACCTAGTGTTGGCAAAAATCCCCATTAACCAGATAAATTATTATTTTTAAATCATGTTTTCTGTTGTTTTCTACCTTTTTTTTTGGATGCCTTTTCTCCATGGCAAGCTATGGATTCCCAAGTAAAACAGACTTCCCACATATATTTTATAAATAACAATATTTAGTATGGGTCGTGGTTCTGATTGATGTTTGCTTTAATCTAGTTCCAGATACTCTTTTCCCCTAGCCCTAAATGTACTTTGTGGAAGGATAGGAGTAAGAAGTATGGCAAAATTCAAAACTATTCGAACTTCGAAGTTAATAAAATACTTGTGTTAAGGAAAATAGCCCAAGACATTTTATAACAGCACTTCATATCTGTCATTATATACTGGCTACAAAATTCCAATCTTGAATCTGATCGTTAAAGTCCGAGAGAGCTCAGGGTTCATAATCCAGGCTGGAAGCCAGACTTCGAAGGTTCAAGACCCTTCAAGGTCAGTAGGTGTTTAAAGTAAGAGTAGTTCTTGTCATTGAGCCTCCCATAAAACTTGTGGTGACTGTAGCTGTCAGCCTGAACATCTCCTAAATTCAGGAGAGTTTGCTAAGCTTTGCATTCCTACCTATGTGCACGCCTACCAGCTGTACTGGCTTATGCATTAGGGCATTTTAGGCGTTGACTAGGAAGATATAAAGGTCATTATTAAGTGTAAATGCATATGAGGAAGGCCATAGTAAAAGAAACTCTGGATAAATCAGCTTACTAATATTGGATCTTAAGTTTTTTGTGGAATGGGAGAAATTAGTTTTACACAAACACTGTTCTTAGTGTTTAGGCAAAATACTTTTCTAATCCTATAGGCTATAAAGCCAGAAAAGATGAAGGCAGGAAGGCACAGTTATAGTGCCCTCCATCAGACTGCTGTGCAGTACTAAAATGTGTGTTGCAATCCAAAACCATTACATAGCAAACAGAAAACGAAGGTTGAGATTGCTTTTTTAGAACTTATTTGACCCTCTGAAGCTTCAGTTTCCTAGAGATAATTAGGATTTTACTCATACTTCTACTTATCTCGAAAGAGGATTTTGTAGAGGAGCTGGTTGAAATTTTCTTATTTAATTTCATTTCCTGCAAAATGATCTTTCTTCCAAAACTGGGAGTTTCCAATGAGTTTTTGCTTTTCCGAATGTTGATCTCTTAGACTATCGTGCTGCTTGTTTATCCTTCTTTGCTCCTTTTTTCTTTTTAATCTTTTTTTGTCACTCAGTCTATAAATTCAACTCTTGTTACATTTTTATAGACATTTTTTCGTTCTGCCATCCTTTAATCTTCTTCCAGCTCCTTTAGATTTGGAGGCATTGAAGAATGGCAGAAAGAGGCTGTCCAGAAATAATCCTGAAGATTAACCATTTGTTGTGTAAAGGATTAAAAGAAAGAAGAAATCAGGAAATAAAAAAAGGACTTTCTTGAAAATAGAGGAACAAATAGAGGCAGACAGTATCATTTTCTAACCACATGGAAACAACTCCAAATTAGATTTCTAAATAAATTCTTATCTTAGTTCTCCTTTCCCACAAAGATTCTCTATAGGGATAAATCAGCAGCACCCCCTCTCCATGTCACTGTGGCCATAGAGCCTGTTTTTCACATGAATTGCATGCATGAAGCTTCTTAAGGACACGTACAATAAAAACAGTTTTATTAAGAATAAAAATCTTTATCAAAGAAAAGCAGTGATGGAGTCTGACACTTCCAGAAGTTTATTTAAATAGGCTTTTGTTACCTTGAATATAAATCATTTATCTGTCTCTATAGAGTACAATGTATGTATTTTAAACCACCTTGGTCAAGCTTTCATCTTTTGTCCTTTATCGCACAGCATCTCAAAGAAAACCTCAAGTTTCTTCCTTCTTTCAGGAACTCTTTGTTCCTTGAACTTCTTTCTCAGTAGGTTCCTTTGGACTCTCCACTGCCACAGAGGATCTTACATCTAGCATTTCTCATAGGCAGTGGTAGTTAACTATTTTCACCAACAGTTTTAAAAGTTTAGAATGGTGAAGTCAGTGTATTTGTGGATGTACAGGGGATATTTTTGCTCTAAGGGGAGGTTAAGTAGTCCAGAAAATATCTCAGGGCAATGGGGGAGAATGTAACATGAACCCAATGTGAGGAGGCCAGTGCGGATCTCTGCATAGGAGCTGGCTATCTGACCAGGGTACCTAACCCCATTTCTGTCAGTGCCTCAATGGGCACTGAGGAGCTGCCGGGGTCCGCAAGGAGCCTGTGGGAACGGTCCCTTCGTGCTTGTCGGAGGCTTGCAGCAATTTGAGGAAGGTCAAGAAACCCCTAAACCCACTGGGGAAGTGGCGGAGGTTTCGTGTCAAACCGCAGCACCCTTGGGGGCTGCGGTGCATTTGTGCTGCGCGACGTGCATGGGAGAGAGGGTGCTGCTGGCCCAGGGGCTGCTCCTGCAGGCCTCGACTCCTAGAAAGCACAGCTGCACACGTGGAAGCGATATGTGGAGCTTCTGGTAGAGCAATTCAGAATTTAATTAAGAGGAGCCCTAAGGTGTGAGGTAAAAATATGTATTGATACTATAGATATGAAAAAATAAAAATCATGTGCCTGAGGTTCTGGGTCCCAATAACCCCGTTGTATCTCAGTATTTGGTGCGCACGCTGCGTGCTCCGAGCGCGGCGCTGGTTGGGCTGGGACCCTCCGCATCGAGGATGCTGTGGTGCTGCCCTAGCCCGGGCTGGAGGGGCAGTGCTCCATAGCTGTGCTCGAGGGTGGGAGCTGGAGGTAGTCTGATCTTCCCTGCTGGGACACACCATAAAGGATACTGCAGAAACCGAAAACGGTCTGGAGCTGCACTGGAGAGATCTGCCCTCAAGCGAACGTTGCTACTTTCTTTGCCACCTACAAGTGGGCGTCTCGAATGCGTTGCTAGCACCTCGTGTACAGGTCAGTGGATCAAGGAGCATGGGCAGAACAGCTGCGGATGGGACTCGAGCTGTGTCTCGAGGCTGAGCACAGGCCCATCCTGAGAGCTCAGGGAGGGTGGGAAGATGCCGATTTCCTCTTGTCCAGGTTTCAGTAGCTGCAGGCTCCTGTTGCCAGGGTTTCTATGCCAGGAATTGCTTATACCTGCATTAGAAATGGAGAATCAGTTATGCACAGCCCACAAGTGTCTGAAGCAGTTCAGCTTCTGCTTTGTACCCAAAATGCTGCTGGCTACTGTGTAAGGGCTTACATGATAAAGAAGTTCCTCCCTGTGGATATCTGCTCCTGGCCAGTGACCCTGACAGAAACTAGCAAGTTGTCTCCCCAGAGACATTTGGGGTGCCTTGTGCTGTGGCAAGAGTGGAACAGTTGCATGTTCCTTTCTCATGCATAAGATTTTTTCTCTCCACTGATGTGGAGCAGTTTGATTTCTAGGAGCCAGCCCTAGATACAAAAGCTCCCTGGAAATCTTGCTTTTTATTTCCTTTTTCAGCTGCGTGGCAACATAAACTGTTATCTACCCTCTTGTAAGAATCCCACCCACCTAGAATGGCCAGGAGACACAGCAGGGAGCCCTCTCACCCAGTGAAAGCCTTGCAGCAGGAACAGGTACAAGGGTAATTAGACTTAACAACCTCAGATTCTTGGCTTCTTGGCGGCGTTCACTGCTGCCATGGGCATGTACTCGCTGTTGTACTCGTGGGAGTTGGAGTCACACTGTTGATTCTGCAAACAAAATGCCAGGAGTTCAGTTTGTGGTCACCAGCCTCACCCATTCCTGCCTGTTTTCTTTAAATAAGGCAGTTATCTCTACTGAAGACAGCCAGATCTGATGGTCAGAATAGGCAGGCATTCACATAGGTAACTTGGAGCAGGACAAACCCAAAATGAAAAGCACTGTCCAATGAACGTAACTAATGTGCATGGTCTCCTTTCTTAAGGCATCTTGCTTTCATTTGAGTGGTTTTACTGCAGAAGGGAGCTGGAATTATTCCACAGATGATTTGTTTTCCCCTCTTGAGGAAAGCAATCAGGTGAATTGCTTAGAGTATTTTTGCTGACCTGTGCAGCTCTGCCCCTCTTGCCTTTGATTCCCGATCTTTAAATCAATAAACAATTTTGTTTTGGAGAAATTAAATCTGAGCAGCTGTCATCAATGACTGAATTCCAGTAGTAAATTACCAAGTCAGTCTCCTTCTCAACACACGCCTCCCATGCTGAACATGAGCCTCTCCAACCCTCTAAATCTCACTAAATCAAGTTCCCTCTCCATGACCCTCAGAAGGAGGGCTCTGCAGAACTCCCAGACTGACTTACCTTGTTCCTCAGGCAGCAGACTACCACACAGCAGACACAGGAGATCATGGCAAATGCTGTCAGTCCAATAGCTATCCCTGACACAAGTCCTGGAGAGAGGCACTTTTCCTTATCTGGGGAGGGGGAAACAATGTCATGGCTTGAGAATTAGCATTTTTTATGTTCTTAAAGATAACCTTCCAGATTTTTTTCCTCTCTTTATTAATGAAATAGCAGAAGTGAGCTGTGGAGGAAGATGCTGCTAAGATGGAAAGCCGTCCTGGGGGAAAGGAGAGGAGCAGATCAGTAAGCTTACCTGGGATGTACAGATAGGTTTCGTTCAGCCTGCACTCTATGTAAGGAGGGGGCAAGAACACCTCCAGGCAGCAGGTATAGATGCCCGTGTGCTTTCTGTCCAGGTTTTTGAGAGTGAAGGTGGTGCTGCTGTTGGAGTGCTCTGCATCACAGTAGGTGACGTTGCTCTCGGGAATGGCTCGCCCTTTGCTCACGTGGAGCGCGCAGATCTGCTGCTTTTCGTGCCCTTTGAGGAGGATCATGCTGAACTCGCTCACGTTTTTGGGGTTGTGGAAGGTGAGCTTGAAGTTTCCGCTACTAAAATCCACCACCAGCTGCGGGTCAGAGACATGAGGCCGATCTGAAGGCACGAAAATAAAAAGTAGTCACTTACATAGCAATGAAGAGAATCCCTAAAATGAGAGGAAAATCATTCAAATAGACAGAGAAAACCATATAATTTTGCCTTAACTGAGAGGCCTCTTTCCACGTTGATGGAGGCCTGTTATAAAGGTAAAACCTAACTATTTCTGTGGCTATATCACCCTTTTTACTCCCAGAAGGGGAGGAGTGGAGGACAATCACTGTTAGGCATGGGTTCACATGCAATCCAAGAATCACACTAGCCCTTCCCTGAAACATTGACAGAAAAACTCAGAACTTGTGCTAATTCCATTCTGCATCTTTTTTCCATTTTTATTTTCTTGGAGAAAAAGCAAGTGAAGTGACTGAAAAAAACTGAGTGTCAGTTTGCTGTAAAGATATGACAGTTTTCTTCCTCGAGGTCAGTATTTCTGATCTAGGAGTTGTTTGCAGCAATAAACCAAATTATGCAAAAGTAATTAAACAGCTTTTAAAATGTCTTACCTATATTTTTGCATAATCGTGATGAGCAGGTGTCAGCTCCTGAAAAAGACAAAATTGTTTCCTGTTTAATGTTTAGGGAGGGAGATGGAGGCAGGGGGAGACCTGGGGAGGCTTAAATTGCTGCTGTGGTTTTTGTAATGTGAGTTTCTGATGCTCCTGGTCCTGTCTATCTGCTGCCCTGTCAAATCACATGATGTGATAAAATCCCAAGTTATAGAAATCAAAGTAGAAAGAAAACCATTTGAGTAATACTTAATATTGATCATTTGTATAGTACATACAAATACTTAAAAGCTCTGAAAAGTAGGTATTTCTATTTTATTTATATTTATAGTTAATTTCTACTTTTAGAATTTTGTTTATATTTCACTTCTATGTGTATCCACTTCTGTCATAAATACAGAGGAGATGAATGTAATTTTTTTCCAAAGATACAGAAGAAAAGTGCCCCTGACCTAAGAAATGTTGTCTCGGGTCCTCCGGAGCCCAGCCAGGCAGCGTTATTCGCTGTGTCCATCCAGCCCCAAATGCCTGGTGTGCTCTGTTCCTCCTCCTCCCCTGCTCCTCAGCATGCACCGAGTGATCTAGTCTGAAGATGGCTTTCTGGGGACACTTCTAGAATAAGTATTTGGTGATGCTGTGAGCTGCACAGCAAGGAAACGCTCAGGTGGCTGGTAGTTTTCTTTCTTCTGGGCTGTTCTCTTTGTGGCTATCGACTACATTCAGCCCCGTGTCACGGCCAGCCCCGCTGACAGCCGCCTGGCGCATCCTAAAGCTGTTCTGGGGTTTTTGGAGCCGACAGCTCTGTCGCCACTCACATGGCAATACAGAGAGAGGGGTTTTCAGGCTGGGTTAGGGCATGTGCTGCTTGGGAAGGGTCCACGTGGCAGTAGCAGCAGGCAAAGCGCGGCTGGGGACTGCTTGGGGACTGCTTCATTTGGAGCTGTTCTGCAGTGCGCTCTGGTATGGTTTGTGCTACAGCTAGGTAGGAAAAGCAGTATCTGCTCTCCCTCTCCCGCAGTACTGGGAATGTTCCTCAAAGGCCCCTTGGATTGCAGGACACCCCACACCAGCATTTCACAGTGCTAAGGAAGAAGGGGGCAGATAGTCACCCTTATTGCTGTTGTTAAACGTTGCCTGATGCCCAGTGGTGCGGGGTGCTTCACCCATGGCCCAGCACCTGTAATCTTGTTCCCCGGGTGCCTGTGATCCTGCAGTGCAGCCTAAGCTGGAATTCCTTCGTCTGCGCCTTTGTAGGCACTGGCCCAGGATCAGCCTTGCGCTCCACACTCGAGCAACCCTTTAGCTTTCTCCTGCAGCCCAAGCGCGTCACTGACAAGGGCATTTCAATTAATACTTGTTGAATGTGTTTTTAGTGCAGTGCATGAGCTGAAGGACTTCTGGGAGGATCCGTGGTGTGTGCTGGAAGCAGTGCCAGCCGCTGTCCCGTTTGACTGATCCATCCTCTTCAGACTTATCTGACTCTTCCCGCTCTGCTGTGCGCAGTCAGCAGCCCTATCTGCTGCAGTGACAGCTCTAATATCTGCACTTCTTTCAGACTATTACTTAAGTGTGTGATAACAGACGAGGTATTTGGCATCCTGTAGGGTGTTTGTTTTCCCTCAGTGCATAGTGAAACTGTTAAACCCAGTTTCTAGGGTGCTGTAGTGCTACCTATTGAGGCACGCTGCGAGGGGGCACTTCCAGCTCGGTGGCCTTAGCTGACCAGAACCAAGGGCCAGCAATGTTTCTGGACAAGGTGACTAATGCTGGGATCACTCCAGGAAATCACCCATCGTGGACTATTTCCCTGCTCTGTGACACATTGTGAGATACTGAAGCTGTTGTAGCGTCCGCAACTACCACAGCAGCCATTTTTGGTCATATTTCACTGTGCAGAGGGCCTGGGTTTCCTCCTGCGCCGGCGAGGGCAGAGCTGTGGGCGAGCAGGGGTAATGCCCAGCTGGTGAGTGGAGCTTCAGGTGCAGCTGCCCGGGGCCCTCAGCCCCTGTGCTCCTGTGCAGAGCCCGGAGACTTGGGCTCCCTGCCCTTGCAAGCAATTCATCACCCTTGTGTTGCAAGTGACCCAAGGCATGTACGTAGTGCTTCCGTGGCCTATTTTCATTGAAAAAACTAACCACAGCTCCGAAGTAAGCCTGGCTTATCTCTAAACCAAATAACATTCAGAGGTTACTCCATTTCCACTCCTGAAAACTTGCCCTGGTGCTTGTAAGCCCTCTTGACATGTCAACATGCCCCTTGATCAAGTGGACCGTGCTGATCTCTCCTTCATCACACTGATCTCTTACAGCCCTTTCCTTTCTAGCAGTGGTGCTAATTACTGCTTGGAAGTAGTGTAAGAACTTGGAAGCAGTGTAAGAAAAATAATCCGAGATGCCATTTTTCATTTCTTCCTTTCTCCTAATGTCTGTCGTCTCTGCACAGCCTGTTCTGCCGGTTTGAAGGAAGGGGGAAATGCCGCCGTACAGCAGCAGTATTACCTGCACCCCTAAACTGCAGTCTGTTTCTTTCCCCCGGGCGCAGCCCCTTGGGCAGCCCCGGCCACGTGGGCTGCACGTGGCAGCGAGGACACCTGCCCGAGTGCCCAGCAGAGACCCTGGCCGTGTCGCAGGGCCTGGCGCTGCTGCGTCCCCGCGTAGCCCCTCGGGGGCCGCTCAGGGCCCCAGGGAGGTGCTGGCCCCAATCCTCCCTCCCTGCCATCTCAGTCATCTCCTCGATCTTGCTGAAAACCCAGCATGCTGTCGCTGTGCTAGTTAGCCCTCACAGGGGTGTCTGCATTGCCTGAGAGCTGGGAAGTGTTTCTTACTTAAGGCTCCAGTTGTGTATGAAGCCTCTGGAGTACTAAACTGCCACTGCAGGACTTGCAACCTCTCCTAAATCTGTGGCAACTCGGAAACACCTGTAGCCACTAGCCCTCGGCACAGCCTTTGGAGCCATGTGCTTTATAACTGTGCCCGTGGAAGTCCAGGTCTATGGTGTGTAATGCCAAATCACTGGACAGTCTAGATATCTAAATAGAGACTCTTAATCAGGTACTATCTATATTCCCATCTGGACCTGGAGTACAGGTTCCTGAGACAAATGGGTGCGATGGTGCCTGTCTTTGCACAGCTGCGATGAACCACAGAAGCTGGTAACATCCATGCTCAGGGCTGCACCGAGATCAGCACTGCCACCCTGTCCCTCCTTACAGATGGCTCTAGAGCGTGGCACCTCCGTTAGAGCCCCTCCGAGTCGCAAGCCCGCAGTGAAACCATCTCTCCTCACTGCCAAACCGTGCGTGTCTTTCAAAGCACAGAGATTCCCTCCCAAACACGAGCAGGGCTAGTATCAGTATCTTGGCTCTCTTCACAAAGCTGTGTGTAAGAGCGGGCTCAGGCGGGAGCCCTGCAGCCCCGGGCAGCGCCGAGCGGGTGAGGAATGTCAGCAGGACATGCTGCTTCTCTGTGCAGGACTCCCAGCACGTGCTCTGTGCCAGCCATGACTCTTCCCAGTGCCCCGGTGCCGCTGAAGAGCCCTCTCTTTGCTGCCATTTCCCTTGAGCATCTCTAGTCCCCCAGCCCTCACTTACTGCCCCCTTCATCAGACAGATCATATTCCACGGAGACAAGTGCTGCAGGGAGAAGAACCCCAAAAGCTACTTACCCCACAGGGGCTCAAACTGAAAGCAGAGGAGCCAGACGGTGACAGCCGCCAACTTCATGCTTGCCTGACATAGAGACAGCAGCCTTCTGCCTCCTGAGAGCAGCAGAGGAATTCATGGGTAGCAGAGGAAGTGGTTTGTGGGTGATGGGGGAAATTATGCGACAATCAGAATCGATTTAAACCCCTGCCGACGTTGGCGCTATGTCAGACGCGCTGTCGCCCACACCTGTGCAGTTTGTGCTTTTTTCCTACTTCACGCGTTGCTGTCACAGACAGGAAGACGAAGGATTTTGTCATAACCTTCGCTCTTTGCTGGCACCAAGAGGGCTCCTCGCTGCACGTACCGTGGTGGAGGCTGCCATGCTCTGCGTGCCCGGCGGTCAGCGAGGCGCTGCCGCGTCGCCTGCGCGTGGCTGTGCGCTTGCGACGGGCCGTGCGGCTTCGCCCGAGCCGCTCCAGCCACCCCTGGGTGGCTCATGGCCTTGCTTGGTGGGCACATGGTTAACCAGCAGGGCGAGAAGCGGCTTGTTCATCCACATGCAGTGGAAAAGCCAACTGCAGAAGGGCCCGTGCAGCCCTGCGCCTTCCTGAGGCCCTCGCTGGCCGAGCGCTGGTGCCCTGGAGCCCCAGGTGCCCTGCGGGGATGGCCAGGGCTTCACGGGAGGGATGTGACCTGTGTCCCAAGCCAGAGACTTTCCTCTTCCCCCACTGTGCTTTGGCCTGTGATCCGTGTGATTGTGGGAAGTGTTTTAGGACTCGTTGCGATAAAATGTGCTACGTTCTCTTAGACCTGGCTATTTATATGCATCTATAATACTGATTTTAGGGCAGATATAAAATGCTGGAAAAGCGGCTTCTGTGTCAGGAGCGTTTGGTGTGTGATCGCTGTAGTGGCCAGGGTGCAGCTCGGGGTCGGTTGGGCAGCACCCAGGGCTTCGGTGTAGGTGGTTGTTCCTTCCAGGCGGCCACAATAAGCGGGCAGAGCCGGGCACCCGCAGCACATCTCTGGCAGCCAAGAGACCCACGGATCTCACTCGGGATGCAAAGCCAGGGCCCCTTCTCTTCTCTTCACTCCCAAACCCCTTGGTCGCGTTCACTATCCTTAGCATTTCAGCCTTTGCCCCTCTCCTCTGCCAGCGTTTCCCTCCTGTGCCAAGGCTTTTGGAGCGTTTTCATCTCAACGCTGCCGCTGGCTACCGTTAGCACCTGGGACAAGCTCTGTGTTTCCCCAGCGCGCTTCCTATCGCTCTGAGTGCTGCTGCTTGCAAACACGTGTTTCCTTTTTCCATCCTCAGGCCCACTCCTCTTCCTCATTTCAGTTTGCACTCTTTCATCCACCTGCTCCTCTCAGGGCTCATTTCTCTTTTCCTGACCTTCCTCTGCTCATACTCTCCCACTGATGAGCTCCTTGTTTTTCCTGTCCCCCTCGCCAGCTCACTGGCTGTGAGGAGGCTGGGAGATCCTTACTGGTGTCTCTGTGTGTTTAAAGCTGCAGCCGGTGCAATCCCAGGTTCCTGGTGAACACCCATGAGTCCCGTTCAGGCAGCACCCACGGCTCTCCATCTGGCTGCTGCTTTCAGTGCTTCCCCCTATGGCTTCGTAGGCCTGGGCAGCTCCGTGTCGGTGCCTCCCGAGGAGCCCGGCTCCGGGCGAGCGCTTGCCATGACGAGCAGCGCGTCCGCTCGCCCTGTTTAACCTCTTGCTGCTCCTTGGCCTCGTCGCATGGCGCAGCTGAGCCCCTGCCCGCAGCAAAGCGACGTCTTCTCTCCCTCAGTAAAATCTTCTGTGATCCTTTCAGCCGAGGCGGCTGCGGTCCGTCCGCACAGCCCGTTGCCTCCTGCTGCTCCTCGGCCCTTGCTTCAATACGTGCCCTATATTCTCGTGCCTCGGGGTCGCTCCCTCCGGGCGGGAGCAAAGGCTGTGCTCTCCAGCCTCCTCTTTCCTGGCCCTCTCATTGAGAAGGGAACAATGACTTTGGCTGGGTTATTTTTAGGGATCGGTGAGGGCTTCCAAGCCTGCTCGCCAGCAGCGGGAGGGCAAGCGGCAGCAGCGCAGGCTGCGGAGGCTGTGAGCGCAGCCCGCGGCGCTGCCGGCGTTTGCAGCACGATGCTTATTGGGGCGTTGGTTGCTGTTTATATGCAGCGTTGGGCCGGTTGCCGTTTGGAGGCAGCCTCGTGTCTCGCAGCAGTCGCTGCTCGCAGGAGGCCTGGCCGGGCCGCGGGCTCCTCTCGCGGCAGGGCCGCGCGGGGGAGCTCCTGGGCCGCCGACCGGGACCCTCCGGCCTCCTCTGGCTCTGCCTCCGCATGCCAAGGCCGGCGGGCTGGGTTACTGAGCCTGTCTGCATGAGGAAGTGGCTGGGAGCGGGCCTGGGAACTGCTAGGGTGAAGCAGACGCCTCTGTGCGCGTTGGATCGGCAGGGCTTGTGTCCACAGTGAGAAGCGAGGATCATGTGAGATGCAGTAAGGAGAGGAGGTTGGAGGTGCTGCCCTGCACATCTTAAACTGGAAATAAGGGCAGCGTTCTCCTCCTGGCATCCCCAAGGGTGTGAGGGAGAGGAGGATGTACCGCCTTTCCCTGGCGTTGCCACAAGTGCAGGATACTCAAGTGCCGTGCAAAATGAGCCCTGTCAGGCAACCCGCAGTCGTGAGCCCAGCAAGAAACATTGCTGCACAAGCAAAGGCAGGCTCCAGTGATCAGCGGCCAGCATTTTCCTCTCGGACCTGCCTGGCAAGCCCCTAGCCCAGAGCACAGGCAGGGAGTTGGTGCTGTGCATGGCAGACAGCTCTGGGCTTGCATGCGCACAGGGAGGGAGGATTCGGCCTCTGCACGAGCAGCCACGGGCACCGAGTCTGATTTGCTGCTCTGTCACATCCCTCCAGGAGGGCTACGTGGAAAGCCCTGCAGGGCAAGGGGCTGTTCCTGCTCCCAGGAGCAGCCGAGGATGCCAAGACATGGAGACAGGTGAAGGAAGGCCAGGGCATCACAGCCGGGAGCTGGCAGCATGCGGCTGTCGGAGGGTGAGCTCTGTATGGAAGGGCACAGAGGGGCTCTGCTTCCAGGGGAGCTTGCTGGAGAGCAGACAGCACTAGGTGCAGATTTCTGCCACTCAGGTGCTCCCTGAGCCAGATAACATTAAACCTGGGAGCAAAAATCTGCCTGCAAGAGTGCAGCACTTGTCCACAACCCTTCTCATGCGTTTGTCCCTTCAGATTTCTACTTATGAAGTTACTTAGCCCACTTCTGAAGCAATAAAATACGACCTTTTTCTTGTGTTCAGAAGCCTTCTGAACTGCTTGGGGAGCTCTCTGTAAGGGCAGGGTCTAAGCAGCCCTCTCGCAGCTGACCTGGGTGCTATTGCCACAAGGATTTGGAGTGCAAATTAGAACGAGGATGAGCGGAAAATAGAAATCAGATATATATATATATATATGTTCTCTAGAGAGCATAAATGGTTGAAATGACTACTCTAACACATCACTTTAACCACACTGATCACATTTCTGATCACCAGAGGATATTCCGGTGAAATAGCCTCTGTCATGTAAAAACTCAATTTTTCCTCACTGACGTTCTCAGCCTTGATGCAAACTCTGATCCTGGAATACAGACAGAATAAGTTTCATAGGAATAAACTACACTTCTCCTGCATTTCTGAACCTGGACCTCCAGGTTATGACGTTCTTCATTTGAACAGCTCTCCACAGCCATAAATTACCATGTCTAAGTCAGCTTGCTTGTCAGGGACTTTACTCTGAGACAGCAACCAGAAAAAAAATGCAGTGCGTGCAGATTACTGAAGTTAATAGCCCAGGACCGAGCACTTTCAGCAAGCGTGACCAGCTCAGCAGCTCTCCAGCTCCCTTCCTGATGGACGTGCACAGTGCAGGCTCCACATATTCAAACTGGGATCACAGCAAGCGTGAGTGCACGGAGTGTCTCACTGTGTTCAGGCAAGCTCTGCATCAGCCAGAGTGCCCTGGTCCTCAGGAGGGACCCTCAGCAAGCTCTGCCTGGTCTAACCCTTTCCCAGCTCCTGCTCTGTTGGCTCAGGCAGACGTAGGCACCTCCTGGACTTGCAGCTCCCCGCTCACCTGTGGGCGGCTGCGGGTGGGCACCAAAGAACAGGCTCCTCAGCTGCGGTCTCTTTGATCTCTGCCTGTGGTTGCTGGTCATTTGAGGTGGCTCTTTGCTTGCAGAGGCTTTTGTTGTCTTGGTCAAAGTGCTACTTCCAGCTCTGTGGCTTCCTCTGACACTAGCAGAGCCGCAGAGAAGCACACCCACATGCAGGGGAGAGCTCGAGCTGTCTGCTGGAGCTTGTGCCTGGGTACTGAAATCCCTGGATTACTTGGGTCCCATTCAGGGCTGAGTTACAAAGACTTCTGTCCAAGAGAAGTCCTTGATCTGCAGAGTTTTGGAGGCTGGGACTCCTTGCTAAGCCAATATCAGGTGCTGCTGTGTAGCTCTTGGATGCTGGTGTGGGGATGGTTGTATTCTTGCTGGATGCATCCAGTCTTTCTTAAGATTTATCTCTGCCCTGACCTTGGGGGAACGTGCTGTGGCCAAGGAGTATTTAACCACTGTTGGTGTGTTTTGTTGGTGTTCACAGTATGTTGGGAGGTGTGCAAGTGCTTTGCTGCAAACATTAGAGGTCTTCCTGCACGCGCAGTCCCCAAAGCCCAGGACTCCTTCGTTACCAAGTCATTAGTCCACATTACATTAGCGTAGGGCTTTAGCTCCACGGGCCCTTGGTTCCTCTCCTGCCATGCTGAGTAAAGCAGTGGTCATCACAAAAACAAAGTGAGGCAGTGGTGACACTTTGCTGTTCTTCAGTAAGGTTCCTGTGGTTACGCTATGTTTTCTAGTGACATCAGTGGGGACTCTGCACTGCTCATGCAATTGACTGGTTTTTTGGTGCCTCTCTTGCTTGGAGAATGAAAACAGTAGTTGAAGGGGAAAAAGTTAATTCAGGCATTTGCATTTTTCCCTCCAGCTGCATTTTCGTAACTGGGATGTTAGTGGTTTACTGAGGAGCGAGGGGTGATTTTTTTTATATTGCCTTTATATAATATAGTTACAAATTATTCTAGTTCATATGGAAACTTAACTGTTTTACCATCAAAAAAAGACACATTTAATTGTTTCCAAGCTTCAGAAACAAAAACGAATAACCACTTTTTGTCTATCTAGGCTTCTCTGCTGTTTTCAAGGCCACTTGAGAGGTACAAGTTTTTCCACTTAGGTTGTAATAGAGAACGTTTGATCTTCTTGGGTTTCCTGAACTCAACACTCATAGAGTTATGTAAGATGAATTCATGGAAGACAAATCCGTGAAGACAGGGGAATGCAAAGGCACCATGTTTTGAAATTCCTGAGCTGCTGGTGTGGGAAGGCTGGGACAGTAGTTGGGGATGGTTCATGGCAAACTTTGACAGCTTGAAACACCCCACTGAGATGTGCTCCTGGTCACCACTAGTGTGCTCTGCTGCGGGTTCTCCTGTGTGCCCTGGTTGCTGCCCACTCTGGTGGCAGGTTGCAAGTTGGTTTGATGAGCAAAACGTGCGGTGTCTTTCAGGCTCCTGGCTTGAAGGAAGAGCTGCTCCTTTGGGATGCTTGTGTAGGTGCCGGCTGCAGGGGCAGTGACTGACTGTGCAGGCCGGCCAGCCCTCCCGGGCTGCGCGGGGACGTGGGCAGCTTGCCCAAGCAGCTGGGATAGCAGCCCTCGCATCAGACCTGATGCTGATCCGTGTTGGGAACAGTGTCATCAGTAGCCTGCCCTCATCAGCAGCCTCGAGGAGCACGAATGCAAGCAAGCAAATAGGCCATCACAAGGTTTGCTGTTAGGCCTGGCAAGTTTCAGGATGAGCATCTCTTTCCCATGTCAGGGCAGGACTACAACCTTTAGAACTGCCATCGAAAGCCGGGAAGGCCGCTCTCCTTGGAGCTCCCTGTGGCAGAGGGTGAGTGGGGAGCCGCTCTGGTCAGCGCTGTGGGCACCTTGCTGCCCATGACGGGGCGCAGGGATGGCTCTCAGGGTGTCCCGCTTGCCTGTGGAGCCCCACAGCCTCCAGCTCCCGCTCCTTCACGTTCCTGCCCCGGCCGATGGGCACCACCGGCAGCTTTGACCCCGAGCGAGCGCTGCTGAGTGGGGCTGCGCGCGGCGAGCGCCGCTGACACACGCGGCCCTTCTCTGAAAGCCCTTTGTGGCCGGCTCGCGTTACGGCGAAGAGGAAAGTGACTAATGGGAGCAGCGCAGCCACCCACCACTGGAAAGCGGCGCCGCTTCCTGGGGCCCCCCGGGCCGGCAAAGTAGGGCAGCAGCCCCGCGGAGCCCTGCGCCGCTCGGAGGGCTCTCGCTCGGAGCCTTTGCTGGGTGCTCTGCCCAAGCCCTGCGCGGCTGCGAAGCTGCCAGGCTGTCTCTAGTGCCCGTGTGTCAGCAGAGCATCGGCTCCGCGTTGCACAGCTGAGAACGGCGTCTCAGCAAAACATGGAAGTATTTTCTAGCAACCAGACAAGAAACTGGCAGCATTTCATTTTTCAGTCCATTTCTGGTTTTTATTTCAGGACGGATGTGAGCCAGCAGATTTCTGAATAAGTGGAGGAATCTTCTGCAAGGGGTTTTGTTGAGGTACACTAAGGGTTCAAGCGGCATGAGAAGCTTTCAGGCATGCCCTGTGTGCATCTATGCATCTCTCATAGCCATATTTCTATATTGCTATTTTTCACTATATATGATTAATAGATTTGAATCCTAATCCTGCCTTCCCACACTCCCTATCTCACATCCGGCTTTGTCAGCTGCTGCTCCCTATTCTGGTCCAGCAATAGCCTTCTGCAGCACTTAAATGTTTCTGAATTGAACTTTATCCTACACGAATGCTATTTTTGTATGATGAACACATTTTTGTGATTTATTCGTGGATTTAAAGCCACATGAACATGGTTTTAATGCAAGTTGGTGTGTTTGTCTACAGTTATTGTGCTTTTAATCCATATGCTCACCGCCAGGAAGAAAAACTCATAGAATAAGGGAAGGGTTATGTTAAATGGGAGATGGAAAGATCCAGTTGGACTCAGTTGGCAAGTATTGAATGTTCTGTTCGTCCTAATGATGAATTGAATGAATTGAATCACATAATGTTAACTACCTAGTGGCACAAGGGGTTATAGTCAGGAGAAGGGTTGACTAAATGAGACCCTGAAATGAGCAGTTACCCCCTTCTTCACCTACATCCCTGGCTACCAGTAAATGTCTTTTGTTTTCTAGCACAACAGATTCTCAGCTAACTATTGGCCTAGACTACAGTTTAAATGGAAAAAAAGCGGGTAGTAAAGAGGAAGGGAAAAGGATCAATTATTTAAAAATCATTGTACCTTTTTCATGCCACTAAAATACCACGTATAACCCAAAGTGCATTGTGTGTGCGGGTGGAGAACACGCGGAGCAGGGCGGGCACGGAAGCAGCTGCTGTCCCCTCACTCATCCCTGGCCATTTCCCATGGTAATTGGGCAGGACACTGGCAGTCTGGCCCCGCGGAAGGAGCGGAGAGCAGGGAGGAACCAGATGCCCACAATTAGCCCCGTTAGGCGGATGTTGGAGGTGCGTGTCCGAGCGGGGCCTCTGAGACGTGGGGCTGCAGCGAGCGCGGGGAGGAGCCCTCCAGACCTCGCGGCCGGGATTGATGGCTGCGTTTAACACGAGCCGTGCGGAAGCCTGGGCTGTCTTAATTCCAACAGAAGAAATGACAGCACGGGAAGGTGATCTGGAAACGGCAAGAGAAGCATGAGGCTAATGTGAGGAGCTGGCCCAGGGTGTTGGCCAGCGGGTCATAGGAGGGGGCGTAGGTTGCGTGAGTTTGGAACCAATCCATAAAATTAGTGTAATGACATTATTTTATTGCACACAGGCTAAGAGTCTGCGTTTAGCCTAAATAAGGCACTGTTTTAAAGAGAAGACAAGTAGCCATAAAATAGGATATAATGCATTAGTTTGCTATTATAAAGAAAGGAACTTATTATTAATTTGTGAAGCAGACAGTCATCTTTGCTACAGAATTAGAAGTGAGAGAGCTCCTATAGATGCTACCCACACGGCATGACACCTCAGCAAAGCTCAGCTATGAAACCAGCTTGTTTTGCTGATTTCTGCTCTTCTAGCCATCTTTCCTGCATGTAAAACATGAAGTCAGCCAGTTATGAAGCTATCAAATGTTTCCAGAGTGTCACTTACCAGAAGGATTTGATATCTTACACAGAAATGAACTGTTTTGCTTTCTGATCTTGATTAAGTACTGCTACTGTACCACATTTTATAGGAGTTTCAGATGTAGGGTTGGTTTGGGGTTTTTTTTTGTCCTTGTTTTAATTTTCCCCAATATTTCTATGGTTTTGTCCGTTTATTGCGTCAAAGGTTTTTAATGTGTATAACAGGTGTAAGTTAAAGCAGGCGTCATGTTTCCAGGCTGTAGCCTAGAGCTGTGTGTGCCACAGGCAAAGGGAAGGGCAATTTCTAGGGATTGGGATCTTGGGATCTTCTTTCTGCCTCGGATGAAGGAGCGATGCCGGGGCAGGAACTAGGGGCTACCGAGTAGGTAGGAAGACAGAGCCTTAAAAGCACAAAAGATTTAGCAGATTTTGCCACAGAGCCCTGGGCTTTCCCCCAGCACTGCACGTGCGGGGAGGTCTCTGCTAGGCTACGGGCCAGCCCAGAGCAGCTTTCAGTGGCTGTTTTCACAGGGACTGCAGCATTTACCACCTGCACAAGCCCTAGGGAGAGCAAAGCATCGTGCTGCTTGTCCCTGCCTTCACCCAGAAACAAAAGAATACCTCAAAAAGCAGTTTTTAGTCAGCATCAAGACTGCTTGGTTGCCTGAAACTTGCCTTTTCAGAGTTCTGGCCTGCTTCTCCTTCACTCCGGCAGGGTAACTCTGTGCAACTGCAGGCGCGTAGATAAAAAAGATCACTTTATTGGCCACCCTACATGTGGGTGTGTAAAAACGCAATTAACTGTTTTTAACAAAAAGAAGCAGCCACCAGTTATTTGGCATGGCACTATTTGCTATTTTGATCAACAAATATTTCATTACTGACCTGGTTTTATCATAGCTGATAAGTAAGATTAACTTCCTTATCAATTTTACTCCTGTCTAAAGAAGCATTATACAATATTTGTTTGCAAGGAAGTATAAATATTGCACTAAAACAGAATTAACCCAGATGAAACTTAATTTTGACTGCAACCTCACATACTTAGTTTCAGTTTACAATATATTTATATTGAAAAAATGCCTCTGTCTTACCACCTGTGCTGCGAGACGCTTGCCTGTCACAGCTCCTGCGAACACAAGTGACTTGGAAAGTTGGGGACCTCATTTGCCATGACCAGGTGGATCTTGGAGCAGAAGAGAAGCCGTGTTGTCTGAGCACTCCCCAGGCCAGAGCAGCGAGTGAAGCAGATCAAACTGAGCAAATTAAAGCTCAAAAATTAAAGTTTCAAAGCAAAAAACTGCCTGAAGAAGATTAAAGAGAAAAACTGTCGGTGAAGAAACTGAGAACTCCTTTTCTCAACTGTCACTTCATAACCACTAAAAAACATTCATTTGGGTAGAATACCATGAGCATGGTTAAGATTGCTGACTGTGGAACTACAAAGAAATCTTCATTTTTAGAGTAAAAGAAGGAAAGAATAGGCAAACAGTGTGAATAGCTGTTGTTTGGGCTTCCAGCTCGCACCAGCAGTTGTTGTTAATGATTCCCAATGAGGTTTTGTCACCTCGACAAGCTCTTCCTCACTTGTCACCTTAGCAAACACCCTAAAAGTATAAAACCGGTTTAAATTTATAAAACAAGCCCCTCTCCTCCTTCTCCCACTGCAGCTACTAAGGTCTTCTCCCAGTAGCTGTTAATTTGTTCAGACAAACAGCTTAATTCCTCACCCCTCCTGTTTGATATCCAATGTTGAAGTACCCTGAACTGGGACCGTTCTTTCATCAGTCCCAAAGAGCATTTGCACGAGATGACAGCCAACTCATGTAAATGCCCTTATCTGTGTGGAGCAGCAGGGGAACCGCAGTGCCCAGGTGGAGCTCGGGCTCCTGCAGGAGCAGCAGAGAGTGGCACTGTGGAAATGTGCTTCCTTTCTCCTTCTGTGCAGCTCCAAAAACTTCTCAGGTTCATCCCTGCCCTTCCCAGGAGCCCGATCCACATCACAGTGCCAGGGTGACAGAGAGGGCCCGCACCAGGTGTGATAGGAACCAGTGCAAAATACATATTTATTTGTTCAAACAAGCACATAGTTTACAGATGTCAAGAATAAATTGTTCCTGATAATGCGTGAAGCTCTCTGCTGCGCAGCAGCCCTCTCTGCTTTGGACCTCATGGCAGCACTCTCAGCTGCTTCACCTGCTTCTTACGTATGTGTCCTTTTCTAGACACAGGGTTCTTCGGTCACGGGTCAGAGCTGGCCCAGAGATTGTCCCATCTGGCCAGGAATTGCCTGGCCAAGGGAAACTGGCTGCTGAAGGATGAGATACTAGTCCTGGTTGATCTCAAGCAAACGTCTCATTGGCACTGAGGGGAGAAACAGGTCAATAGAAGTGTCCTATTGCATAGCCTAGTGTTGCTTGGTTGGTTTTTTTTATTTATTAAGAATCAGCAGAAAACAGGATGACCAAATTTTCCCTAAAGACCTCAAGGCCTGAGTCAGCAGTAGTGTGGCTATTTCACTTGACCATCTCTAAAGCAAAAACCATGGACCATTTATTGCCTGCTCACAGGGTAGCTGGGTGGGAGGCTCTTGTCAAGTGGTTTTCTGTAGCAGCCACGACTCTGGTTATTGAAAATGGCAAAGAGAAAAACTGAGCAGATAAAAGAGTAGATGAAAATGAAAGCAGAATCTGAGTGTGTGTGTGTGTATGTTTGTACACACAGAAGTGTATCCTGAATATCCACTCACTGGACCTCACTGTCTCTCTTTCTCATATAGGCTGACGTATCTCCTGGCTGGTACCTGAAGGCGCCTGAAAAGAGACTTTTCCTGCACCTTACTGAGCAATTCTGCCTCATTATTGAGCTGTCCAGGTAAGATATTTGGTCATACTTTTAAATTCCCCATTCTAATGAACATACCTCTGACACCAATTCTTTTAGCCTCTGCTATTCACATTCTTTCCAGAAAAAGAGTCACAATTTTCCATTTTACTGCATTTTCTAGGAAGTACACTGACATATAGTGTGTATTTTTCATGTATTAGTACTGCTGTGATTTGACAGAAAGTCATATCCAAGTTTCATTTGTCATTTTTTTTGTGGTGTGATCATGGAAAGATGCATCAGGAAAAAGAAAAGCATTCAAGGTCCTGGAGGGCATTACAGGGCATCAGAGGAATGGAAATTTTCTGAGGTCCGGGCTCTGCTCTGTTCAGAAATAGCTCCTATATGAACCTATATAGAGTTAAGCATTGGTATCTCTGCAGACACTTAGGCTGCGCTCATCTCTATAGCGTCAGATATAAATATTAAAAGTATCGTTGTCAATAAAATCTGAACTGAAAACTCACTTTGGTCTTCATTGCTACATCAGCTGAGTGCACTATTACCCTGCTAGAAAACTGAAAGCAGAGCCCAGCTTAGAACAAGAAGAAAGTGTTCCTCTGTAATATTTATCTCCGGGAATACTGGCACAGCTGTGAGGAAAGCCAGGGAAAATTCAGCATCACAGCAATATGGACAAGGTGGGAAAAGGCTGGGTGGAGAGCTACTGACTACAGAACTTCAGAACAGCCACAGAATTTGGGCAAAGGCATTTCCAATAGGATAATTAATGAACAGTTTGCCAGGAATTATTGAAGTGCAAAGGGCACAAACACAAAGTGCTGCTGCTTAGGAAAAACTGCTCCACTGACCCCACTTGCTAGAAGTGACTGCAGTAAGGTCCTGTCAGGTTGCCTGTCTCAAAGCAGTGCTGGTGTCTGGAGTGACTAGTCGAGGCAGATGCAGGAGGGCTAGTGAGTCTCAGCTTTCCTGGCAGAAATTAAGGGGAATTGGAATATGCAGTAGTTCTGCAGTAACACAGATTTGCTGCCAGCTGTGGCCATAGGGCATGAGATTGTAGACACAGGTCCACAGCTTCCCTTCACCAGACAGGGACAGGCTTTGAAAGTCATTTGCCTGAGCTCCTTGTTGATTGCTTGAGGAAAGGCAACCTCGTGGACTCAGTGTGCGGGAATTGTCCAGGAAGAGAAAAATAAGGGGAAAAAAAAAAAAAAGAGAGATTTATGATTTGCAGTTAGCTATGAGGTTCAGCATATCTGAGCTCCTTCACTCTGTGGTGAGAAGAGAACCAGGAGCCTGGATGTCCCAGGTGCTGAAGACCCTGCAGGAACATGGTGTGAGACCCTGGGTCCTGAAGATGTGTCCACAGCTGTGGAGCGGTGGTAGGTGCTGCAGAGCAGCTTGGTTGCAAGCTGGAATTCTGGTGGTGAAGAGCCCAAGGAGTAGATAGCAGCAAAGTCTTAAGCTCTGGGAGTTTTGTGTGCCAGCTACCTTTTAGTGAGTGAGAGTGTCAGAGAGGTACCAAGAAAAGAGGATTTGAAACTAGGACTAGCTTTTTGTGTAAACATGTACAGGAGACGCAGCCAGAATCGTCAGTCACCTTCTGTGAGTGACTTTGCTGGAGGGGCAGCTGGTAGGACCTCAGACACACCTCGCACAATGCTCGCTAGGCAAGTGGGGTCTCCTCATGTTCATGGTGCCCCTGAGGAGCAGAGCTGCAGGAGGAGCTCATGGCATGAGCGTGCTGGCTCCTCACATGGGCAGAAAGCAGGGTCAGAGGGTGAAGGTTCAACTTGTCATCACTGCTTTCTAACACGTAGCCACTTCCTGTCTCTTCTGAGAGCGGTGAATAAGAAATAAACTTGAATTTGGGCAAAGCTTCAAGGTTTTTATTGAGTGGTACATACCTAATAAACAAGATTATACATCATGAGTATTTTCATGGAAAACAGACTCAGTTACACACAGCAACAGACTTGTGCCTTTGGGGTAGATGCTAATTTAGCATGTGTAAAAGGCAAAGCCCCAGCAGAGCTGGAGTCGGCCCCAGCGGCTGGCAGCCCTCCCGGCCAGCGGCCCAGGTGGCATCAGCCACCCCCAGTGCGGCTCTGCGGGGACACGGGAGCCGCCCGCGCCGGATCCAGGCGATGCATCCATGGGGATGCAGAGCACGGATGCCGGGATGGCGCCGGGAGCGAGCGGTGGTGGCCGGGGACACCGGCGTTCATGTGCGCTACCACCTGCGCCGTGGCCTGGCGTGACACCCGTGTCTCATCTCAATAGTGTTTGGGTTTCTCATCCGCAGGCAGGGGGAATGGGACAATAAGGTGTTCGACTGTGACAGCAACAGGTCTTAATGCTATACATATACATATATATATATATATAGACTACATATTGTTACAATACAACTCAGAGAATCAATGGCCTAATGTGACCATTTTTATGTGACAGAGTTAACCTTGAAATATTAATGCATAAACTATTTATGCTCCTCCAAACCATAGAAGTTGCAAAGAATACTCTCTCTCCTTCCCATACAGCTTTGTAATAAGAAAATTAATTTTATTTCTTTAGCTTAAGTCAATTAGCAGACTCTCCACCCCAGCTAGCAAGTGGGCTTGCTCCCTCTCTCCACGTTTCAGTTAACAGTGATATGGAACGGAATCACCTTTTTCTCTGTCTTTTCAGAAGGCATTTTCACATAAACCCCCGTAGTGAGCCGCCGCCTTCGCTGTATCTGTAAAATAAGGGAAGAAAGCAAAATAAGCCAGAGATAATCATGTCTGGCTTCTCTCAGAGAAAAGTGCTGAGTGTCTTGCTGCCTTTACTGAGGAGGAGGCTTCCTCATCACCTTCCTGATCCCCTGCCTTTGTACAGGATCCCCTCAGATTGTGGGAGTCAGGGACTACAGGGGCATTAGGATGAGAGCCCTGCCCTCCAGCAGCGCTTTGGCTCTCAGCTGGGCACTGGGGTTGTTTCTAACAGACGGTGACCGCTGCAGCCCACCACTGCGGGGACAGCCCAGGTTCACATGTGGACGGACCCCTTTGTGTGCAGCCACCTCCAGCCACGAGTGGAGAACTCTGTAAGCTCAGTTGCTCTCTGGTACTCCGGTTGGTTTAAATGGTAGGTGCAGCAAGGCCACTTGCTCTCCCTGGTCGTGGCTGCACTGTGTTCCCAAAGGATAACTGGACCCAATCAATGCATTGGGTCCCAACAACCCTCCCTGTCCTTACTGCTTCTTGCTTGCCACAGGGAGGGTACTCCACCAAGGGGAGTCAATGGGACAGGGCTGATCCAACGGGACTTACCGCTTTGCCCACAACGACAGCTGAGATGATGATGCTGTAAAGAAAGAATCCTGAGGCAGTTGCTCCTAATACCCAGAGATATATGGCACTGTCTGGACAAGGCTCTGGATCTAGAACGTCACAGAAATCATATCGTACATTAGTCTCATAAGGAAGTGCCTACATCCCATGAACCAGCCTCTATACTGCTCTTTACTAGAACGAGCTTCCTTAGGATACTACCAGTGTTGAGCTCCAAGCCCCCGAGCACTCAGCCTCCAGGGAAAACAGGCCTCGTCTTTGGGAGACGTACAGCTTACCCTTTGCTGTGTCTGCACTTACATAGGTAACTGCCTGAACATACGTACGCACTATGTGGTATTGCTTGCGCTGCCAAGCCTCCGTGCAACTGTAAATGCATCCCAGGGCTGTAAATGTACCTGCCTTAGGCGACTGCCAGGAGATCATGAAGAAGTAAGAGCTAGTCTAGGATCTCAAAGCTCAGTTCAGGATTCAACCTCACTTCTTATGGCCAGGACTTGGAAGCTCACTTAATCTGGGCCCAGCAGAGCTGAGTGAAGCGCTTGGCTTACCAATGACATAGAGATGCGTGCCGTTGCCCGTGTTCATGAAGTAGGGTGGAGGGTACATCCGCTCCATCTTGCAGATGTAAAGGCCGGTGTCGTTGGCCTGCAGGCCTGTCAGGGTGAGGGTCACGTTGTTTCGGCTCGGGCTCACGTGGCACTGAATGACCTCCTCCACGCTGAACATTTTCAGCTCCATGGTGTAGGTTGAAGCGCAGATCTCCGTGAACCGGTCACCCGTCTGTTTAAGCAGCGTCACCCGAATCTCCTTTGCATTCCCGATGTGCTTGTACTTGCAGACCAAGCTGGCAACTCCCTGCCTGTTGGCCAGCACCATCGCCGGCTGAGTGACTTCCATCACTGCAGGGAAGCACAGAGCATGGATGGCAATGAGCCGTCAGGGAATGCTCTGCAGCCGTCGCTGAACTGTTACTGGAAATCTATGCAATAACAAAGAAGTCTTATCACCTCCCCTCATCCATGGGTAATTCCTAGAAATGCTGCTAAATCCTTCCAAAAAAGAAAAAAAAAGTACTCCCAGGACTTCAGTTCACATCGGGACTGCAATAATATACTGAAAAAAATGGTGAAGAATTACTTTCATTGCAGTGAACGATATTATAAAACTCAGCAGTCTTTTTTTGTGCTTTAATAGTAGGTAGCGTGGCCTGTGGACTGGATCAATAGTCTGTGTGCTTCGGTGAAGGTTAAACAAACAAAACACAACTTCTTAACATATATATAAGAAAGAAAAAAAAACCTCAGATGCTTCCGACGTAAGGCTGAAATTTGAATTTTTAAATTAGAAATTCAAGCCACAGTTTCTGCCTGCTGAAAATGAACATTCCGATGTACAGAAATAAACAGCTTGTCTGGAATATGCAACAGAAGCAATAGGGTACCAGTAAAACTGAATGGAAAACCCGTGTGCATATTTTCGTTTCTGATCTTTTTGCTCCTCACTTTCAACTACAAATTCCCAGACAAGTACTGAGAAATTCTCAGCCACAATTCAGCAACACAGCAGAGCCTGAAAAACACGCTGCACAAACGCAATTATAGACCTTAAGGGAACACCAGCCTCCCGTGTACGCCGCTGGCTGCTCTTCGCAGCTGCTCTGCTCTATATCGCTATACCACGGGAAGGCTTTTGCCTTGGTAAGCTGTGGGGATTCAACAGTATTTGTTCAATTCCATTTGGTACCCATGTGTATTTAGGCAGGGCTTATCTGTAGTTCTGCAGCACAAGAAGCTGGGAGGGAGGAAACGGAATCTCTCCTCGCGCCCAAGCCTCCATCCCCACGTTATCCGCATCCTACAGCTCCGCTCTCAAGGCCCGATCTGGCAAAACCTTTTCTCCTTCTTGAGCGTCCCTGAATCCCACCCAGCATCTCTAGAGACGCTGCTGCTCTCGAGTGCCTGGCTTTCCAGGTCCCTCACAGTCCGCCACGCAGGGCTCCTGTGGGGAGGTCCCGTGTCACCTCCCGCTCTCCCTCTCCTGGCAGTCCCTGTCCTGCGAAGAGGTGAAACTGAGAAAATGTAGGCACCCCCATGCCCTGCTCCTTCATCTACCCACCTTCGGCGCCGGCGCCGGCGGCGGCTGTGCAGAGCAGGCCCACGGTGAGCAGTACTGAGAGCATCCCTGCGCTGGGACAGACGCTGCCAGGGTGGAGGGCGGCCGCGTCCTGCAGCCTTTGGGCCAAACTGGGAGTCTCAGGAGGGCTGGGAAGAAGGCAACACCTTTCAGGATAGCGAATCTTCGAAGTGTTTGAACCCACACAGAATCAGTGTGTGTATATATAGCGCCGATCCCAGATGCTGTCCCTGAAAGTAACATGAAGCTTTGTTTTGGTTTTACGAGAAAGGAAGTAGTGGGTTTGATTAGTACGTGCATTGCTAACCTCAAACAGCACGAACAAAAACAACTATTCAGCAGATGGAAAATATATATTCAATCTGAAACTGCCATCGATTCTGCTGTAAGAATTGGGGGAGGAAAGGTCCAGTCGAGCAGTTGAGGCCCTTTGGTGCATCCAGCTTTCCCCGTCGCAGCGATTGCTGCGTTAGCAGCCGCGAGGACGACGCAGAGACAAGCGGGTCTCTGCCCGGCGCGCCGCAGAGTCAGAGCCAGGCAGCCTTCCTATGGAGGACGTCCCTCTGCTCCAAGTCCTTGGCTTGTTGTCATGTTCCTGCTTTTGATGCTTCGAAACTGCTGTCCCCTCCAAAAGAAACGCTACAATTGCAAAGGCCTCGTCTTTCCAGAGCAGCAGTGTAACCTGAATCACAACCCAGCTTCTTTACGTCTCCGTGCTTCCAAAAAAAACCCATCTAGATGTGTAGCTAATGACTTACACACCTGTACCTGCACATTCCCTACCTACAGACTTTTCTGTCTAAGTTTCTTGAGCTCAACAGATGAAAAACGTTGCAGGAGCTTTGATTATGGCTCTCTCTGCTTAAAGCATCTTCCCCATTTCCAATCTCAGTGGAACAGCTTTCACCCACTGCCCTCCTCACAATCATGTAAGGTCTGAAAACTTTCTTGCTGCTTTAAGTGATGAGATGGCACATCCGTAAATCACTGGCTAAAAAGATGTTATAAATATGAAGTTACACTGAAGGTCACTATTTATTTTTTTCTCCTTTTGAGAAGTTCTTTTAGAAGGCACAGATTCGTCTATGCATATAGGCCTAGTAGATTGAAAGGACTTACCTTTGTACTGTGATCTAGAAAAACTAATAACATTAGTTCTTAAATGCTAGTCTGCCCAGTCCAAACATACAGGATAAATATTTGATTTTGAAACCACATAAATACATAATTATATAAGCAAATTTACTGCTTCCTTATTTATATGATGCAACAATTTTCTCTAATGATAGATTCATAGCCAGCATTCAAAACAGAGCTGGAGATAAATAAAAACAAGACTACGAGAAAACAAAATCTGCATCCAAATAGCAAGTCAAAGTCATATTGTATTACTGGTTAGACAAGCTTAAATCAATTTTAGTATTAAATTTAATATTAAATAAATGGTATTGCAACATCACATACCAGAATAACAATGAGATTTGTGGCATGAAATTACTAGCAATGCTTGACATTTTTGTATCTAGAATAGTAACCAAATGATGTGTCCTGTTTGTTTTTTTGGCTTGGGTTTTTATATGTAGTTAAACAAATGATTCATTCAAGCCTCACCAACCATAAAGTCTTCTCTTGATAGTGGAGACTGCGTATTGATGGTGCAGCTAACTATTAAACATTTGCAGAGGCTCACCATATAAATGGTGAGACTCCCTGCCCCAGAGTCTTGCACAGAGTGAGAGGTGCCACAGAAAAGAGACTGCTCTGGCAGACGCTGTCTTCCCAGGCTTCAACACCCTGTTTCCTAGCTGGGTCGTTTGCAGGGTTCCCTTTCAGATCTGCTGCTTTCTTCTTTTTAACCTTGTTTCTCCTTAAGAGCTTCGTGCTGGAGTGGCTGCTCTTCCAGGAAAGCCCTCCTATCTCCCTGTCGATTCTCCTGGGGTCTTCCCTCTCCTCATAGCCTGGGCAGCCTGAGGTGAGGGCGGCACGTTCCTGCTCGGATGGCTACCAATTGCACCCTGCCTCCTTGCGGATTGGACTTTGGAGCTTGGGTTAGGGCATGCAGAGACCAGGCGGCTCACGGAGCAGGATGGAGATCCCGGCCCAGCAAGGCTCCCCGCTCCCGCCCTTCCCAAGGGAGCAGCAGCCGAGTGTGCCGGGACCGAGCATGTTCCTCTCCCAATTGAATTCCATGCTGGATGTGCCTGGGAGCTCCGTGCTGGGATGGAGCCTGGGAGCTGTCCTGGTTTCACGGCCTCAGTGAACTTAGCACAGAGGGACATGCAGTTTATGCTGAGCGCTGGACCACACTACTGTGATTAGTCATAGTGCTAGGAAGTAACTAGGCTTTTAATGTAGGCTTCTTTGTCATTTTGGGTTAGTCTCTCACATTTTAGTCATCTGAATTGCTTTTCTCCATTGAATGCTTGTTAGGACAGACGCTCCTGCTGACATCCTCTCAGAATTCCCATTGCAAAATCTTATTATTATTCACAAATTTAATTTCACACTTTAAAGAGAAATTGCCTCACCCTGACCATGTTTTCTTCTTGTGTGACAGGAACTTAAAAAAAAAAAATGGTTGATGAATTGCTTAAGATGTAATGGGGAGAGGAGAAGTTTAACATTTGCATAAGTATCTGGTTTCAGGATATTTTGTTAAGCGCAGAATGTGAGATCATGTCTTATTATGCTAAAAAGTTCACGTTTTTACCATGTTAGTTTGCCACAGACCTGTTGGGGTTTTGAAATGCCTTGTCACTTGAAAAAAAAAAAAATCCAGACCTCTAAGTGGTATGGCTGAACAAAAAATCTTTTCTACAAAACAATAGGTAAAGAGAAAAGGAAATAACACAGCGGCTGGAAAAAAGTGTTGTTTCGTTACCATTAAAGGACTAAAACCTGATCGGTGTAAGTAGAGCCCTAGATATGACCAAGTTTGGTGGATCGGCCCTGGTTCCTGAAGGAACCGCAGTTCACATCACAAAACCACTGATTACTGAATCTCTGAGAAATGTGGCCTTTCTGGGAGCCCCTAGCCTGGCTCTGCAGAGGCTGCTTTCTAGGCTCCAGCCCGAGCCCGCGGTGCCGCCTCAGCAAGGAGGGCGAGCGGAGGCAGAGGCGGCCTCTGCCTAACAGGAATTCTCCTTTCCGCCCTTCTTGGGGGCCATGAGGTCATTGGCAGAAGCGGATCCGGGAGGATTCAGGGTGCAGGTGCATGTGTGAGGGCTGGTTTTGCCTTTACACTGCAGTTGCTGGCCCCTTTCAGAGCCCAGGCTTCATTACGCCTGCTGATATTGAAGCGACAGGCCCTTGAAGTTAATTATATCTGACAGTCTGTCCTGAAATTTAGGGCATTCGGGTTGTCTGACACAGAGGGAATCTTGTCTCTGTGTTTCCCAGGCCAACAGTTCCTAATTGGCACTGGAGGTCTCCATTATATCCCTTATCTTGCTGGGTTGCTGCATGTGATTTGCCGTGGTGCATGCATGCCCCGCCAGGAACCAGGACCTCCGTGTATTCCGAGTGTGCATGCATTCCTCCAAACAACTTACAGTTAAAACAGAGGATCTGGGACCACAGGAAAGGAGAGAGAAACAGCAGTTTGTAGGGATGATAAAGAGGGCTAAATAGGCTGGTTAAGTCCCTGGTTATTAATGTAAGTCCCTAAAAACGTTGCTACTGATATATAAAACCACAAGACTATAATGCAGGACTCCTGAAAAACCTAGAATTAAACCTTAAGAATTAACATTTATCACATAAAGGACTGAAATAAGTTTACACATAGGACAGAGTGGTCCAAGTCTGTGGACATGTAGACACCAGATATTTGAACGTTGGGAGACCAGCCTAAGCAAGGCCGGTCCCAAACGCACATCCAGGGAATGGATGGGCTATTTCAAGCCTCTGTGAAACGATGACAAATGGGTAACAAGACCAGCTGTGTTCTCCAGAGCCTGGAGGCTGTTTCTGCAGAGTGACTGAGAGGTGACAGGTAGGATGGCATGGGCTGGAAAATGCAGTGAAGGAAGGAGACCTGGCTCTTTGACAGAAGAGGGGGAGCCAGCGGAGGGAGGCAGGGAGGCAGCATGATGTGGTGCTCAAAGCCAGAGGCCACAGTAACATTTTGAATGCACAGCAGAGCACCAAGGATGTCAAGGATGGCGAATCCAAAGGTAAATCGGGGTCATGAGCAAAAACTTTTAAATGTATTTTGCCACTTCCAGCCACATGCATAGTCAGTCTGTCTTGCCCGTGCAGCGAGCACATCTCAGGACTGTGACACAGATATCCGCTTTCCAGGGACACGCGGAGTTTGGGAAGAGAACATGCAAAGCCCAGAGTGGCTAAGGGAACGTCTAAAGAAGTCTGAGGGCATTTGGTGAGATGGAAATAAGGAAAGGAGAATGCTGAGAGGGAGAAGGAGGCTTTAGGGGGGAATCTGGGTAGCTGGATTAGTGAAGGGCGGGCTGCGTGTAGCTAGCGGTGCTTTCGGTGTGAATGTCAGGCTGTGAATGAAGCACCTTCCCAGAAAAAGCTGCCCTTACAGACAGGAGTGCAGAGTGCGTTCTGGCAGAATCCAGGCCATGCCCCTCCTGCCTCCCCTTCAATGCTGCTCTTTAACATTTGCACCCAGAGCAGACAGGTCTGGAAGGGCAGCGCTGCTGGCTGGGAACCTCCTCCATGGTGCTTCAGAATCACTCCTGGCCGTAACCTCCCATCACCTTTCTGCTTCCCACGCTCTCTCCTTGCCTCTTCCTTTGCAGTTTTACTCACAACAACCATGGAACAAATAGCGGCTTTAGGTTGTTGTGTTGCTGCTTATGAGATAATCTGTTCCTGGGAATTGCATCAAGATCCGCAGGGATTGTGTTGAGTATGGAAATGATACCCCTGATCTGTTTGCCTTTGGTCCATGGACCATCACACGTTACCTGAAGCTTACAGCGGTGTGTGCAAGGCTTGCAAGGCTGTATTATAATATGTGGTAAATCATAGGCCCTGGAAGACAGAGATAAGGAATTTCTGGCAGAGGGTTGTATAACAGATCCCAGGCTTTGCAAGAGCCCTCTTGTTTTTACAGTGTGTCAGTTCCACACGAGAAACATCACCCTGTAACCCAGCTCCCTGTGCAGGTGGGATGCTCCAGCTAAGCGTTGCGTTTGTGACTGGCACCATGTGAGTCAGCAAACTAAAAGCACCTGCTATTCCCTCCAGAAAATCATCAGCTACAGGATTTGTCCTTCAACGCACTCTTCCGCACAGAATCTGATGTCAGGTGCAAGGCCTTTTCCCTGCAGCAGTGACACCTCCAGCTCCCTTTGTCTCCCCTGCTTTGCAAAGTGCTTGGAACAACATATCCTTAGTTAACCACGTCTGCAGCAGCTCAGTGCCAGGGTACCCAGCTGGCCCTCCTGGCCATCAGAGCCGTCAGAGTTCATCCCTGCCTTAAATCCCTGGTAGGAAACGCTGCAGTTCAAAATTCACATCCAGCTTCCCAAAGAGCTCCTAACGTTTGGGCCACAGGGATGTTCCATCCCAAATGGTCACAGCGGGTAGTTTGCCTCGTAGCAAAGATGTTTGTGTTCTTGAGGGGGAAGAGGTTATGAAACGGGGCTGCAAAATCAGTAAGAGGGGAGAAGGAGGAGGATGGGCTCACGGATGACACAGCACTTGGGGAATTTTTCTTTCAGATAACAGTGAGATTGTATCTAGCACATGCAAAGAAAACAAATGTGTTGGATTGGGTCCAATGAAAATCAAGTCCTACGCAAGCCTGGGGGAAATGTTTCTGAATTTTATAGTTTTAATGCAAAGTCGAAAGAAAGGGGGAAATTTTTGAGAAAATGCATGTATATCTTTTCCTAAAGCCTTTTATTTTCCAGCTCCCACAAGCAGCATTTTTCATTTCTAATTCATCAGTTCCTTTGCAAAGAAAGCAAAATTGTCTTAGACATTGTCAAAAGGACTTGTTTACCACCGCCCTGCCTGGAGCCACTACCAGGTAAACTGAGAAGAACGTGAAGGAAACCCTATAGAGCAAGAGGAACTGCAGATAGGCAGAGCTTTCTTGAGAAAGTTTCACTTCCTAGGGTTTTTCGCTACGTTTGCTCATTTAAATGGCCATCGTATTAACCCACTTCTTCGCTTTTCAGACGTCAGCAACCAACCGATGTCTCATAAGAGCAAAAGTGTGAGGGCAAAAGCCGGGTTCCCATTGCTCCAAGGACCCCACGGCGTCGGAAAAGCGGCGTCTTGCCCCACCTCACGAGCTGGCCTCATGCAGGGGTGCCACTGCTATGGGGGGCTATAGTGGCCTCATTGCGGGGAGCTATTGCCAGGGAAATAGCTGGCAACCCCATAGAAAGGCCTTGGAGAGGAGGGGATAGGCAGGACCTGGGCTCCCTGCGTTCCCGTTGCTCCATTCATTCTATCGCTCTTTCTCATAAAGAACTTCTGCACCCGAACGTTCGGAACGGGAGATGGTGAAATGCTACTGTATATTTTAATTTCAAGAAAAAAAATACTTCAATGTTTCCAATAAAATAGCTCTTTCAGTTCTTTGCAACACTTTCCACATTAAAAGCTTTGATTTTCGTGTTCAAAGCAGCACTTTCTATCAAAAATCCCCCTTTTTTAAATATTCAAAATTTATTTAAATAAGCACCATTAAAGTGAAATGTAGTTTTTTTTATGAACAAATGTCTCATTTGAGCCCTGCAAATTCTTTTTTTTTGAACTATCAATTCACCAAAAAAAAAACCCAAAATCAGATCTTTTTTCCTTTCAGGCTGGTTGAAATGAGTCCTCCCAACTTTCCAAATTTGCTAGCGAAACAACCAGAGAAGAAGAAATCGAGCATTCGTCGCGTTCCAGGGATCACCCTTCGCAAAACCTCCAGGTTCCGCAAAGTAGCTGCCTTCTGGGAAAGCGGCGCCGCGCGGCGCGGGCCGCCTGGCCGCGTGACTCAGCGCGGCTCCTCGCGCCTCCCGCTGCCCACGCGTGGGCCTCGCCTGCAGTTGCGGGCTCGTTTCCCCCGCACCGCGGCTGCCGTCCACCTCCTCTCCTTCCCCCTTGGAGATGCTCACGAGGAGATGCTCCCTGTCCTGATCTGCTGTGGCAGCCGGCAGCCTCCGAGACGAGGTCTCCCCTAAGGACAGCAGCGCTCCTTACCGAGCAGCGGCCCCGTGGGCTGCCGCAGTGCGGCCCGCCGCTTGGTGTCGGCGCTGCGGGGTGCGTTGGAGCCGCTAAGAGCCGCCCGTGGTGACAGCGGCCGCTGCCAGGGGACCCAACATCCCCGAGCCGAGATGGCCAGAGCTCTCCCACCTCAGCCGTTCGCTCGAGGGGGCAAAACGGCCCTCGTTTAGCCCGCTGAGCTCCCGGGGGCGTCAGCGAGGTGGGCAGCGCTGCACGAGGCCTCACGTGTTGCCGAGGCCGGGCCGCGCAGCGCCGGGGCCGCTGAGCACGCGTGGCTGGGCTCACGGCGGCCTGAGCTACAGGGCAGGGAGGACGTGGCCCCGAGCTGTAGGTAACAGCCCCGCTTCTAGGAGGAACCTACCCAGTGGGCCTCAGATCGTAGAAGCCTCGCTGGCTGCCCGCCTGCCCCCTAACACACACCCACACGCACAGGCCTCCATCCACAGCCTCGTCATCCGCACCAGTGCCTCAGGTCAAGGTGTTGTCCTCTTTGTGCCTCGTGTTTGCAAGCAGGGCTCTGGCTGCTCTTGTAACAGGAAGGACAGGTGGGCCTGGTCTCTGTAGCTTGCCAGCCCCAGCCAGGCGGGAGAATCACAGAATCATGGAATGGTTGAGGTTGGAAGGCAGCTCTAGAGATCACCTAGACCCCTGCTCAAGCAGGGTCACCTGGAGCACACGGCACAGGGCCACATCCTCCTTTTCCTGCTCCTGGGAGACTGAAGACGGGGAGCGTGTGAATCTCAGATGGATTTTTCTACATTCAGCTTTCCCCCAAGTTATTTAAATATTAAATTATTAAATATTATTTAACTTAGATAAAGACTGCTATAAAAGGATGACAAAGAAAAATACGGTGGACACCAAATCAAAACAGAGCTGAGGACACCATGATGCATTCTCATCATCCTCCCCTGCGGATGGCGGAGCAGCACGTGCTCCAAATGCGGGATCGCCGCGGGTTACGTGCCGGGTGTTCCTGGAAAAGCCAGCGCAGACCTTCCCGAAGAGCCCCCTCCTCGCAAGCGGCCCCGTCACGTGCCCGAGAGCTGCCGGTTTCTGGCAGGCGTCACCGCAGCGCAGCTCCACCACAGGCAAATGTCACCCGGCATCTCTGTTCTCAGAAGCGCCGCCGTGACACGCGGGCAGGGATGACAAACACCCAGGGCACCACTGAAACCCAAGTGGGGCAAGTGCTTCCCAAGCTGGAGCGGCTCCACCGGTCGCAGGACGCCTTCCATTCTCTGCTAGCCCCGCTCAGCCATTGCCCTGCGGTGCTCCAAGTTGTTGTTGGAATAACTGCAAGCCGGGAAGCACAAATTTTAGACAGCTCATTAAATCGTGCAAAGCTTTTCCCAGGTTTTCCTCAGCGCAGGCCTTTGCTTACTGCCCGAGACCAGCGAGCACGCCGGAGTGGCTGCTCTGAGAGCTGCAGGGAGCTTTCTGGAGCCTCGAGTCCCCTCATGCTGCATCTGCAGAGAGAAGGCCCCTAGCCAGGCCCTAGATCTGCCTTTCCGTTCTCCCCACATCCCACCACGTGGGATGTGTCCGAAGGAGCCTGGGAGCCTGCTGATCCTCAGCCTCCAGCAGCAGCATCGGCTACTTTCGGAAATGCATCAGATTCCTCGGGCCCCTGGGGAGAGGCTGATGGGATCTCAGCGGAAAAGGCACCTCCACGCTCTTTTTTCCAACATTTTACTTTCCTGTGTTCAACTTAAGAACTTCCTATGTTGAGCAAAGGTTTGCAAACCCTGGGGGATGTGGACACTCCCAGGCATCTTGAAGCAGAGAGTCTACCAGCAAAGACGTACAGCTTCGCCCCACAGCAGGCTCCTGCCTGCCCCCTGCCCTGCAGCACTTCGCTGAGGGCTAAAACTGAGGCGAAGCACACCCCAAAATCCCGGGAGAGCTGTGAGCCAGCTCTGTGTGCGCCACAGAAGGCATGAGGGGCACTTCCATGTGGAAGGATCAGCAGGCGGAGAAACGCGGCTGGCTGAGGGAGCAGGAGCCCCTGCTTGGAGCAGCAGCCCAGGTAGGAGCTGGTTGAGGCTGTGCCAACAGGATGCAAGGAAATAACAGGATAGGGGGTGCCACATTTATGGCTGCAGTTCAGTGTCATTTAAGCCGGCATAAGCCAGGTTGCAGTCTCATAGAAGAACCTATGGGACAGGGTCTGCCTGTCACCCCACACCTCTTTGTAGCTCTCTTTTCCCTTGTGCCATGCGTTTCCCTTCCCTTCACCCCAATAAACACAAAAAATCTGCCCAGGCAAAGGCAGGATGGGATGAGCTGTGCCAGGAAAGGAGTTGTGCCAATAAAAGCCTTAGGGCAGTGCGCCCCTCACACTGGGACCCACTGGGACCTGTGCGCCCACTAGCAGCCTTGGAGCAAACAGGAGCATCCTGAATGCTCCGGCTGGAGACCGTGGAAGAGAAAAACACCATCTCCTCAACCACCGGTGGGCACCTCTTGCTTGCTGACCGGGACTCCAAAGCTCCTACACAAGCGTGGGCCTTGTCTGTTAGTCTGGGGACAGCCCTGAGGGCTGCAAGTCTGAAGGGAGGGAAATGACTTGCAGATTTTTTTTTTTTAAGTGAATTCAGTCATTTTAAATCACTCTGCCTTGCACAGTTCTGTCACTTCCAGTTAGTAAACCAGATTAATTCCTTGTTGGTGAGCACAGACAGCGATCTATTTAAAATGATGATGGTTCCTATTTGATCCTGCAAGGCAGTTAGGCAGTGGTGATCGTTAAATTTCAGGAACATAGTCTGTGTTTCCTTGTTTTCTCTCTTACTATTACATGCTTCTTTTAGTTATTGATTCACTCTAGTGAATCAACATTTCTGTCATTTATGTATCTCTGTGGCTCAAAGGTTGCCCATGCATAGAAGCCGGGTTTGTCTTATTATTCTGAGGTTTTTGTTGAGGTTATGGGTATATATATTTTTAACCAAGGATATGCCAACCATATACCAATTTCTAGCCTTCTGTCATTAATGACGTTGCTTGACCTTTGCATGCAAGAGCTCACCGGTTCATTACAAAACCCCAGGTGTCTGCCTGTTTCACACACATCCTCTCTACCATAATTAGCAACTGGACAAAGCAAAAATCCCCAGTCGGAGCACTACTGAATATCATTCAGTCATTCCTGTTTGCATCTCTTTTTCCATCATGGATAGGTCAAACTATGCATCCAGACAACCTCTGAATAGGGAGCAAATAGCATTCTTACCTGAAGGGGTTAAAGCTTTGATGAGAAACCATGTGTCCAATGGGAAAAGATGAATGTCTGCACCAGTGCAGCTCGTGGTTGTGCCCTTTCCCACTGAGACGGGATTACCTCAGGCAACACCTCAAACTCACCTGAGTTCACCCTAGAGGATGGCTCATGGCTGCTTAGGTGAATGGTGCAACTCTCCTGGTGTCACCCCAGTTACCATGTTTGAGTTGTTCTACAACTTAGATGTGTAGCTAAGCCGTCGTGATATTGAGACAGGGAAGTTTCTGAGGGAAAGCTTTTGAGCTAAATAGCTCTTTAGCAGCTGTATGCTTTTGCGAAGCTCTGCGCACAACAGACCTTTTAGTTCGGTTGTTCATAGTGAGCCCCTAGGCCCACACAGCTCTTCTTCTCTAGGGACTTAAGTGAAGCCTTCGTGGGTTGTATCCATCTGACAAGGATAAAGACTTTGAAGGCTTGGAGCTCAACCACACCAGACCACATGAAGACCAGGTGCCAGGCTCTTCTTGGTGCAGGTTCATCACTTTGCTCAAGCCGGACACTGATTCACCTTCAAGAAAAAACACAGAAGGAGCCCTTTTCCCCAGACTTTTCTTCAACTGAGAAAACACTTGGGCTAAAAGTCATGGATAAGGCTGTAATATTGCCATGTCCCGTGGTGCTGGAGCAATGCGGTTACTCCTTTGGTCTCTTGTTGGTCTGGCACATGGACAACCAGTGTCAGAAGCATCTAAAAATCAAATCATGAAAGGGAACGAGACATTTCTGTTCATAAAATGGTGGTTTCTTTTGAAGCTCTTGGGTTTATCCAGGGAAGAGTGAGGGGGCAGGAGGCAGGAGGAAGGACTTCCTCCTTTGAGGACAACTTCCTTGACAGTGACAAAGGAGAAATTGAAAAGATTTCTCTTCTAATCTGAATTTTCTGCACCATCACCACTTTTCTGGCCTAGGCGAAAGTCCCTGCAGCCGCGAAGCAGATGACTTCCTCCTGCTGGCACTTGGCAGGCCCCAGGCGTGGGTGTCCTCCCTGCTAATAACCCACAGGCCCCACTACCCCAACCAGTAGGGTTGGAGCTCGCCACAGTGCTGGAGAAAGAGCAGCAGGAGGAGGAGGCAGGTTTGCTCCCTCCATACAAGTAAATGCCTCTTCTTTCACAAAGGGGAGTGAGCAGTGAGGCTTCCCTCCTCACTGGCTGATCACTTTTGCCTTCCGGCTGGTGCTGTGAACTAGGCCAGTGATTGCCATGAGAAGTGGCTTTATTCCCCGGGGATTCCTAGTGGAATAGCCAGCCCACACAGAGGGATGAATCAAGCGTAAGGTAGATCAAATTGCATGGGAGATGGGAAGACTCGTCTCAGGACCATAGCAGCATGTTAGCCCACACGGATGTCTGCATCTGAGGCAGTTTTCCAGGACCCTTTCAAATCAGTGGAGAGAAATCATCTGGTTGCTGGAGATGTCTGCAGTGAGATGAAATGAGACCCATTTCTTTTGGTTGCCTGTCATGGGTCACAGAGGAAGTGTCAAGAATAGATCTGCAAAATATTACCAATTATAGATATTTTCTGATGATATTTCTTCATTTTTAAACCAGATGTAAGTCAGCTTGCAACACTGTCATTTGTGCAAGTAGGCAAAGTGAATAGGCAGCTGGAGACGGGGTCCACCTGGTCCTGGAAACAGGATGGAGGTGACAGGAACGCAGGACGTGTCCTGAACAAGAGCTCACGCTGTCAGCCAAGGGATCGTGTGACATCAAGCAAGGCCTGAGCTATCTCCAGGGCAGAATGTTCATGCACACAAGGTGCCCAGCTGTAGAAAAGCATTTTGATACTGATATTGCATTATGATGGTGTAGGTAAAAGGAGAAAAAATCGTGTTCTGCTATGTGGATTTTTTAATGATTTCTGCTCCTTCACTGAGGACTCTTTCCTGGTTATCATCTTTTGCGACAACAGATCTTTCATTTCCTTCACCAGGGTGTTACTTTACCGAGCACCAGAGGAGGGAGATACATGCCCACAAACCTTTTGAGAAACGCCGTTGCAGGAAACAAAACCAGCCAAGCTCGGCCTTCTGCCCCGCTCTATCTGTGTGGGAAGCGAGCCCATACTCTTTCACACCCATCAAAGGCCTCAGCTCATAATTAAAACAGCACTAATTACTGAAAATGTAGTGGGCTGCAGTGATCAGCCGTGTGCAGTGATCACCTGGTCCTCGCCAGGTGCCACAAGGCGCCAGTTTTATCTGAGGAAATGGGAACCTGCCGAGTGGGGCACAGAGATGACAGTCACTGCTGTTTTAATAAGTCCATCTTTCTAATTGCTTTGCTGGCAGATGGGTTCTGCACAGGCTCCCGTTTTCACACTGCAAGCTGCCTTCTTTTGTCACAATTCCTAATCATGTAATCCAGGACAGTTTGCAAATATATCACACTGTGTATACACACTCTCTGTTAGAAGGATCTCATGGGTTTTTGTGCAGCATTGGAGCTGCTCCACAGGTGACTGACTCTTTTATACCCTAAAACAACACACTGGGAAAGGGAGTCGTTGTTAAGCAGATAAAAGTTGCTGTTTTAGCTTTGAGATGACAGAGGAACTTGCAGTCCCCCATAACCAAAATGAGCATCCCTCCCTTCTCTCCATCCTCCTCACCATGGCGAAGAAATGAAAGGCTCTCCATTAAAGTGAAATAGATTGAGGCTGCCTCCTGAAATAGTTTTAAATAAGAGCATCAGCAAGCACTTTGCAGAAGGATTTCCTTTATTCAGCAAGGAGGAGATAAGATTATCCAACATTTTGGCTTCAGATGGGGGCTCCATCAAGGTACATGAGGAACTCAAGGGCTTTTAAAAGAGTCCACGTCCCCAAAGCTTAATTCATTATTTAGGTGTCCTACACAGGTCAGTCTTATAGTGCTTGAACTGGTCTCTGTTCTAAGTCTGGTTGCTCAGGAATTCCTGACTCATTTAAATGACACTCAGGTGCTCATCTCTGGGGTACAGGGATCCTATATGGCTCACAGTTTTGCTGCTTCAGTGTCGGATCCCTTGAAGAGTTTCTGGTTTTCCTCCTTCTGCCTCTTTTGTACAGAAGCTTGTTCTGCAGTTGTGCTTCCCAGTAATGCTTCGTCTGTTCCTAGGGCATGGGCTGTTGCAAAGCGGACGGTTCCCTGGCTGTAGAGCTTGTGAGGGAGCTCTGTGAGGGAGCTCACTCTGAGGGGACTCTGCTTCCCGGGGCTGTCCTCTCAACGTCCAGGCTCACCAAGCTGGGTCAAGAGGACAGCACTTTTTGGGGTGACACCTTGGCTTGGAGGCCACCGTGACCCTCGGACAGCCCCTGTACTCTGTATCCTGCATTAGTCCTTCACACTGCCTGGAGAGGGAGGTTCTTGCTCTCACACAGAGGCCGTTTCTCACCATGATCAGTGTCACCAGTGAGGCGCAGCACTTGCCAGACGGATACCAGCACATGCCAGGTCTGCCAGGAGGGCAGCGTGCCTCCTGCTTTCCCGAGGCAGCGCTGCAGCCAGTCTCCCTGGGAAGCATTTGGAAGCACGGTCAGCGCCTGGGAGCGATGCGCTGCAGATGGCAAACTCGTGTTGATCCAAGGATGGGAGGGGTTCTTTGAAAGAAACTGTTTCCGATAGCAGAGCATCGATGTGGCAATCTCAATTAACAAGATCAAATCGCCGAGGCTTCCTTGTTGCAGGACGAAGTCAAATGAGCAGCAGCCCCCTCTCCTGAGCAGTTTGTGCTTGGAGATAAGGATGAGGACACAGCTCACAGACTACAGCACATGCTGCCATTCCGTTCATCCCTCCCTCTTCACAGCTTGCAATCAGAGGAATTCCTGCTGCGGGAGCAAAGGAAGCAGATACTGTGCTGCAGTCAAGGGCTGGGTGCTCATGGAGTGAAGAGCCCCGCTCGGCCCCTGAGGGCCCTGCACACTAAGGGCTGTGTAGCTGGCCAGGAGAGGAAGATGGGACCAGCTCTTCCTCTCAGTGTTGCCAGACTGATGTGGCTGCAGTCTGCCATGTACCCCAGCACAGGGGGGTTTCGATCGCCTTCGAGCTGGCTGGCTCTCTTTTTACCCCTCTTTCCTCAGCACCAGTTATACCTAGCAGCAGCTTAATCCCGATGTGTTCATTTTTAGCCTACAACAGGTTTAGGAAAGTCCAGCCTGTGGATGGATGTGCCGGGGCTCGCTGCACCTCTCTCAAACTCTAATGAAAAGAAACACTTCCTTCACACCTGCCCGACAGATTCCTACCCAAGCCCTCGAGGAATCATACGTGGGAGCAGAGAGGAAGTTAATAAAGTGTCAATAATCCAGGAAGAGAGAGGCTGTCCAAGCAGTTAGCCAGAAATCAGAAACACATGTCCAGAGCTTGCTGGCAAGGGCAGCCTATATGCACTGCAGGGGAAAAATAACCTGCGCTAGCTCTGGCCTTCCCTCCCTTGCACCAGTGTAAACCCCACACAGGCACCACTGGCAGCTCGCTCTCTTGTTACTGAGAGATGCAGAATATCTTCCTGTTCTCGTATATTAAACTGCTGCCTGACTGAGGCAGACAGTTAAGCCCAGGGGGCAGTAACGTTATATTCCCTTTTCTCTTTTTTTTCCTTGGTTATACAGCCAATTTAAAAACAAACAGCCACACATGCCAATCACATTACCATTCCTTACATTTCCTCTGTATTTTATTTCCCAGTCATTCGGCTTTCATCTGTTCTGCTTTTACCCTGTAAGTTCTTCAGGACACAGAATATCACTTTTCAGCTTGTACAGCGTGGAAAAAAAAGAAAAAAGTCTTTGATTATTATTATAACACAAGTGTAAATCTGTGATCACAATGACTATAGCTGCAGAAGAATGGAAATCATAAAGATTATTTCTCACAGCCCCTGCTGGAGGCCATGAGATGATCACTGGTTAATGAGAGAAGCACATTTCTTCCAGGGCAAGTGAGTGCATCGGGAAGGCTTTGTCTTCCCCTGGAGCACTAGGCTTGCTGGAAACTGGATACCATTGCCAGATGGGCTGGCAGCCTGCACACTCGTGTTCTGCTGCAAAATGCATGGGAAAAGCCTCGGGGGTCGGGGTCCCCCAGGATGAGGTGGGAGGGTAACATGTTGCTTGTGCGAGCGCAGAGCGACGCATCCGAATGGCTTTTGTCCTGCACCCTCCTGCGAGGAGGCCCCGGTCGGCTTTCCACCCTCGGGACAGCGGGAGGACCTGCCTCTCCTTCCCTCTTCATTCCTTGTCCTTGCTCTTCATGGCTTTCCCGACTCTGCGTGGGCAGGGCCAGGCCTGGCAGGCGTGCGTGCCCCGCGCGGCTCCTGCACCCTCAGGGGACACCGAGGCAGCGGCCGCGGTGGCCGCAGGTCACCCGGCACGTGCAGCGCCTGCCCTTCCAACACCTGCAACGCCCCTTGCACCACTCAGGGTTTCCTCTCCCGGGGATCCCGCTGCCTTTTGCAGTGTGAGGTGCTAAACCTGGCCCCACTGCAGCGTGGTCACTCCCTACCAACCTGCCCGTGGTCCTTGGCTGCTGCAGCTCGTGCCAGTCAGCCAGGTGCCACCCTGGCTTAGCGGACCAGTGCCTCGGGCTCCGTGGTCCTTTGTTCTGATACCTGTGCCGTCCTCTAGACCAAGGTGTTGATCATCAGTTTGTTGGCCGAGATTGCGACGCGACATTTATGTGAGGGAAGAAGACACTCCCACAGCAAGGTGCTCTGATGTGGAACTTTCTCATAGAACTAACCATACCAACGTCAGCTCAATTCCTCCCCTCGGTGAGAGGACATATATATAGGTCTCGTTTGCAAGAATGAGAAATTAATAATTGTTGACCAGGCAGTCATTATGGGAGCTGTCAAAGACAAGTGAGTTTCATTTTTGTAAGGAGGTTGGTTTCCGGAGGAAGGCGAATTTTGCGATTTGCACTTGGGCAAGAAGTGCCAGTCAGGTCCTTGGTTTGCTTGGGCTGTAGCTGGGACACAACCGGAGCACAACAGCCTCCCTTGCTTGATGAGAAGAGCTGTAGCAGAACCACAGGGAATTTACCTCCCTCATCTGCAGCTGAAAGGCAATGCTCACCTGCGTTCGTGCTTAGTGTGAAAGGGAGAGTCTTGTGAATGTACCTCAAGTCCTGAGCTAGAGGAAATTACAGCAAATTTGGAGGTGGAAGAAAATCCTCTTTTTAAAAGCAGATACTGTGCTTTTGTTTTTTGTGAGTTTTCTGATACTAAATCTATCTCAGAGGCTGACAGGTGGACCAATGCAAGTCACCACACAGCCAAGTTAAACATCATTAGCGTAGAGATATCTTAGACCCAATAAACCTGCTGTGCATGAAGTGTGATCCAAGACCCTGTGCTCTTTGGGGTTTTTTTTCTATTTTTACATATATAAATAATGATGGAGAAAAAAGGACAGACGCTTGCAACTACACGTGTGCCATGGTCTGCACATTCGTATGCAAAGTGTCCCTCAGCAATTGCTATGCAGGAGATGTCTTCCTCTTAAATCCTTCTTAAAACAACAGTTTCTCATGCCACGTATGCGGTAAGCGGTGTTCAGCTGTGCGCGCCGAGATTCACCGTCGCAGACACAAGCGTGCAAGCCCAGACGAAACCACATCTTCCCCACGCCTCGCCAGTACTCCCACTGCTTCCACGCTCTGCTGGATCCCTCAGGGCGGCCTGACAGGTCCCTCTGTCTCCTTCTCTCCTGCTCTAAGTGTAGTAAAGCAGGCAAGACCCAGGAGACTAAATGCGGAGCTGCAGATCAGTGATGGCCAGGAAATTGGATATGCATGAATCGAACAAGACAATTTGCCTCCTCTCATCTTTGCTGCAGATGTTTTTCTTGCAGAAATGCAACTTCTTTTCTTGCAGGTGACACCCACACATCTCCTTCACTTACTGGTGATGATAACAGCGGAGATAAACAACTGGAGCTCATGCTGTTACACTTAATCTTTGTGTGTCATCATCACCAAGCAAAGCCACAGCAGTAGGAAAACAGAGCTGTTTTCTGCTGCTCATTTCTAACTGACATTTCCCCACAGCCCAGGTTGCTCGTGTAACCTATGGACTCTTTGAACTTGCTTTCGTGCTTGCCTTCTTGCGCAGTGTGTGGGCACTGCCATGCAGGGCTGAGCTGCAGGAGGCTCTTCCTCAGCTTGTATCCTCTGCTTCATTTTGCCTCTCTGCCTCGGCGGCTTGAAATCAGATCACACAACTACGACAGAAACTCCTTAGTAAAAAGTAATATCCAAGAAAGGAATATCCTGATTTTTAAAACTTGCACTACAGGTGAAATGTGGAATTTGCAAGTAAGAAACCCTTTAAATAAGCAAGGAGAAAAGGCAGCAACAGCTGTATTTTTAAAATCTTCCTTTGGTTTAAGCATATATGCATGGTTATTTTCACTTAAATCGTCCCAGGAAGTAGCCGCAGAGTCACCATCCTTCCAAGGGCCTGCTTTTGTTGGAGGAAATTCGCTGGAGCTGCAGACCAGCACCCGGGAGTCCCCAGCTCCTCTCCTCTGCTGCATTTTAGCTCCTGCTGCCTTTCCAGCCCGCAGTGCTCTGCTCACCCATCGCCCTTTAAAGGCAATTTGAGCACAAGGCCTTCGAGACAAGTGGGCCATCTCTGCTCTCTGAGGGGCCCTTCCAGAGCTCCTCTGCAGACCTTCTACAGTGGTTTCCCATTAACCCCTTTTGCTTCTCCGTCCACAGGGTGCACTGCTCCATCGCTGGGATGGTCTTGAAATCAGCGCCAGCTCTGTGTGTGTGGCAGGGAGGGAGGCTCTGCTGTCTCTGTCCACTTGTGTGTCTTCAGAGTCCACTTTGCTTTGTTTTGTTTAAAGCAAACCCAGCATTCTTCAGCATGCTGCTACGAAGGAAAAGAGCTAGATGGGATGGACGGGATATTGGTCCCTGGCCACTGCCGCCTTCCTGTGTGTCGGAGCCTGGGAGCCCGAAGAGAGGCAAGGTCCTCTCCCCACTGCGCTCACTGGAGCAGGGAGGGCTGCGAAGGCTCCCAGCACAGCACACTGCAGTGCTCGCACCAGCAGCAAAACACAGCTCTCGTCTTGACCACTGGTGCCTGAAGACCAGAGCAGCCGCAGGGCTGTCGCAGGCAGCAAGTGGAGCCAGGATATTAGTTCATCCCGACTTACAACAGAGTGATCTAATTTAACGGGGCACTGGCGGGGCTGTCTGGCGGTAACTTGGCTATCATCCTTCAAGGCCTGGCCTGGGCCCCTCGTCTGACCTTCACCCCCTTCTGCCCTTCTGGGCACTGCTGCAGTTTGTAGCCGCTTAACCCACCGCGTTAGTGGTGTGGACACGAGCGTGGCCCTGCACATGCCCCCAGCCGCGTGGTGCTGCAGCCAGAGTTAGTCCCGTGGGTCCGTCCCGCTCCAGCCCTTGGCATCGGATCCGCAGCGTGGCCGCCCGGCTCCCGCTCCAGCGGTGCCCAGGACCTCGGCCACACGCCGGCACTAGCTGCAAGGGAGCAGGGCAGCAGCTCCTAACACACCTCCACTAAATGAGAAAGTAAAGTTCCTGTGGGCAGGGAAAAAATGTAATTAAAACCTGTTTTGTTCACACAAGGGGGCAGAAGAGAGGCTGAATGGGAAACCTGCCCTCCAGCATTTCCTGTCTCTGATTTCTTAATTTTGCAACTTGGTCCCTTTTCTTTTAATGTACTTTAGACTGTGATTCCTTAAGCTGCTTTACTTTAGAGTAAAAGGATTTTGTAAAAGGCCTTTTGATCTTCCTACGGACATGAAAGCACGATGTCCACCAGTATCCAGCCTGTTACCGAGAGTTTGCTCACTTCTTGGCTTTGGTAGGTGGTAGAGTGACCTTTCCTGATGGAAACACCAGAGTCCTTGCAGCTCCTGAGAACATTTTTGTGTGACCCAGCCTAGTGCCCTTGAAGGCATGGATGATGCAGCCACCTAATGAAATAACGGCTGGGAGAAGTGTGGTGCTTGGAAAGTGCTGCTCAGTGTTTCAGCACTCAGATGAATCAGACAGAGGCAGCTCCCCAGAACCGAGGTGCTACCGGATAAGCCTGTGAGCTCTGCAAAGAAAGCTGTTTCATTTTTGTTCACGAACGGAGCAAAAGCAAGACCCAGTGCCCTGAGCTTGGAGATCTAGTTGAAAAAGTAAAACTTCTGGTCTCTCTGAACCTGGGCTTGTGTGAAACCGGCAGCCTCCTTGTGCCCTGGCAGCCCAGTTGGCCCCAGCCGGGTACCTGTGTGCCCGTGAGGTGGATGGAGGAGCCGCTGCAGTAACAAAACCACCCAACTGGGCAGGAGGGTCCGTCTGCAAGGGGAAAAGCAGCCAGGAACGCTGCCCCCTCACAGCCGCTGACAGACACTGAGCTTACCTTCAAACTGCTGCTCTTTGCTGAGCTTCCCACTGGCTGCTGGACCGCCACAAAGCAGGGTTTGTACCCGGTGCCCTAAGCTGCTTTCTGGTTAGTGTGAGTAACTAACCAAATCTCGGCCTGGCCTGTGATTCATCTTGAATAAACTATTTTCCAGTTGCACAAGCAGAAGCCGTGCTGAAAGTGGAAAGATTTGATCTTTAGCACTGAAGCACTTGCTTGTGCGCTCCTGAATCTGAAGCTTTTTGTGCCACGCTCTGGATACTGACCATAGTGCCGGGCGCCACAGCTGCTCCTGCTGCAAGGGCGCGTGCGGGCGCAGAGCCCCGGCAATGGTGCGAAGCTGCTGAGTGCAGGAAATGAAACACACAGAACTTAGGGGCACTGTGAGGTGCAGGGGGTGCAAGGAGCTGGTGCATGGGCTTCCCGCAGGGGGCCTGACTCGAACTTTGATGGGAAAAATCAAAGGGATGGAAGTGCCTTCAAACAGAAAACAAGCACATCTCAAATCACCTTGTGGCTCCCATCTCCTGTGGTGACTTGACACCCGCAACGGAGGAGGAATGTGGTGGATAAGACAGGTTTGGTAAAGCAGGTCCCCAGGTCTCCTGCCAGAGATTAACAGGTTGGGCGGCTTCCTCAGCCACCGCTGAGTCTGGCATAGAAATGAAAGTATAAGAGAGGATATGCAAAGAGGATGTGATTATGGCCACAGAAATTTGTGTTTGTGGAAGAAAGAAGGGACATTGAGAAGAATCTGATTCAGGAAGAGGATATTGGAAATATGTGGATTTACATCAGAAGGGGTGTCCAAGAGTTTTTGCTTTAGTAAACCTGACCATCCGCTTGTGCTGCGACCAAGACGTGCGGGGCAGATAAGGCGCTGGAGCTGGCGGTGCTTGGCTGCCAGGCCCCTGGCAGTGTTGCCGGCCAGATGCAGCGATCGCAGTGCAGGTGTTGGCACTGAAACCCTGCCACGGGGCAGGAGACTGAGCAGTTAAATTTCTGCTCAGCAGGGAGACGTCTGCACCTGAGCTAGGAGCTGGCAGCAAACCCTGCTCACCAACCTCTGCCTTCCAGGAGGGCCGGCGTCCACGTCATGAGCAGCAGCAGGGGGGGATTTTCTTTACATCATCCCCCAAGCAGCATATGGACCCCAAACGCAGGGCCGTGCTGTCCTCGCATGTTATGTGTTGCCTGAGAGCAGCTGCAGTAGATTAGGATCGCTCTGTTTGCCATACACGCTAATCCGCATTTGCAGAGCCCGTCTCTGGGCTTAACTTTGCTGCACACTCTCTCTTCCACCCCTTAACAGTGGTGGATAAAAGGTATTTGCTGGTATTTCATCTCCACAGGACACAGTTCCTGTCCCTCCAGTGCTTTAATGTAATGGAGATGTCCAGTGCGGACGCCTCTCCTGACCTAGTTCTCTTCATTACATTTTATGGTTAGGATATTTCCCTCTTTCAAATGAATCAATACTTGTTGCAGATGTTCCTGGACTTACCTTCCAGTAGCATGTTCTAGGAGCTATCAGTGTGTCTTAAATGTAGAAATTACAGAAGTGTTAGGGAAGGAAAAGAAATTATACCAACATTTGCTTTACAAAGTAGTACTTTCCTCTGAGTAGCCTCAGGCCCAAAGCATTTATTCCAGATTTAATTTACTGAATCTATTTAATAATTTTTAAAGGAAATTACAAAATGTATAATAAAACTCTAAGGAATATAGGCATACTGAAATAGATACATTTATCATTTCTGAATATATATATATATATGTATATATATATGCAGTTTGACCAAGGAACATTGGCCCTATTTTACACTAGCTTTCACTGTGCGTTTCCCATCGCGCCTTATGTTGGTGCAAGGAGGTGACGATGCCGGCAAGAGGAGCCTCGCGCGGCGGTCGTGTCCCCTGCTCGGGGGTCAGGCACAGGTGCTGACGGGATGCCCGGAGGAGACCCCGCACCCTGCAGCATCGCGGCGCGCCTTGGCGTCATTCACGAGGAAGGGTTTGGGATGGGCTGCAAACTTCCAATTTGGAAGTGCAAAATTGGTACTTAAAACATCAAAGCAGAAGTTGCCACCCTGTCACATTGCTATTTTTGTCATTTCCTCTCCAAGACAGAGAGAATCTTTATATCCAGTTTTGAAGTAAAGCAAGCGTTGAATGATCTTGTGAATGATCTTTTTATTTCAAGGTGGAAATGCTTATTTTCATTTTAATGGTTTATTCAGTAGTACCTAAAAAAAGAAATCTCATCTCCGCAGCATGGATTCTGTGTTAAGATAACCCCAATCACAGTTTAGGATTCCCTGCTAATGTAAACATGCTTGATTACAGGAATGCGGTAAGTTTTGTGGAAGTCTCCATCCTGCATGGGGCATTCCTGAAAACACCTTTAGGTAACTTAAGGAATTTTTCAACTAGCACAAAGTTTCTCGTGGTTCCCGGAGCAGTCCCTGCAAAGGGCTGAGCACTTGCAGACCCCGTTGACTGTGGCAGCACCTGAGGACTTGCCCCAAAAATTGGGTGCTGAGGGGAAAACTTTCAAGTGATCTTCATTTGCTCCTAACTGGACCGAGATTTTAAGAAGAGCTCTGGTACAGCCTCGGTGTCAGAAGTGGGCAGATTTTCAGGAGGACTCAGCTAAGTGACTGGCTTTTGGGCAGAAAGAAAAATTCATTGTAAGAGTGAAGTTCTCCTCAAAATCTGGCCTCCATGTGTTCTAATGCTTCCCATATGACTGTGCTGCAGGCTCTGCGTTCCCTGGGTAGTCGAGTGTAATGCAAAAGGGGCTTCTCAGCAGGACAACAGATCCTTCTTCTCCTCCGGCTTGTCTTGCTTTTGTGTTCTCATTAATTGCTCTCTCACTCTGCAGAGCTGTTTGATCATGGCTTCAAATCATCTTATGAAGATTTACAAAGTGACCACGCTAAGGATGCACATGTTGAAGGTTTAGTGGTTTTCCATCAATCTTGATTTGTCCAGACAGCCCATTTGTGTCCTAGCCCAATAGCCTGGACACTTTCTGGCTGGCTTTTCCCTCCCATTAGTCAAGCATGTGTTTTGAACTTCAAACTGCTCTTGGGAGGTGGGTGGGGAGGGAATTGTGCCTTTTTTTTTTTTTTTTTTTTTTTGCATTTTGCCACATTTAACAGTAATATGGGTTGCATTTCTGAGAAGTAGGCATACAGGAAAAGAAATTAAGGGCTAAATCTGAGGCAACAGTTGTTGGGAAAGGTAAGAAGTCCTAGTTCCCCCGAGAGCTGTGCAAAATCATAAGTGTTAAGAGGAAACCAGCTCCGAGGTCCAATGCCATCTTTCTGTCTTTCCCACTCTCAACCTTCAGCACGAGCCACATCTCCTTTGCAGCCCTCATGGAAAACAAGCTCTGCTTAAATTTTGAATTTTTTTTTTTTTCACATTTCCTTTCCCTTTGTGCGTACCCTCACAGTTCAGCCAGTATTAGCCCTGAGCGGGCACCCGGGTCGATGCCAGCAGAGAGGAGGAGGAAGCGGGCGGCTGTCCCTGTGCGCGGGTGCCCGGGCCGGCGCGGAGCGCCGCGGTGCCGGTGCCTCACGGCTGCCAGGAGCGGTAAGCCGTGTAGTCTCGCGTGGGCGCGTAGGAGGGGTAGCCCTTGTTCTTTTGGTAAGGAGGGTGCCGGGGGGTCATGTTCATGTAGTCGCTCTGGTGAAACATTCTCTCCTTGCTTTTCTGCTGTGGGAGACAGTGGGGAAATACTTGAGCAATTAGTGTGTGCTGCCTGGGGTGAGTTTTTTGAAAAGGGGAGAAAAAGGAAGCTGGGAAGGGAGAATTCTTTGCACAGAGCGTTTTAGAGCCTTACTACGATCTGGGAAAAATTAACAATGGATTTAATATATTTTTCCTTCTTTTGAATTAATCAGTGGTCCTACCAACGACCAGCTGTAGGCACTGATGACATTTCTAGCCCTAGCTCGGGGAGCAAGATTCAACACATTCACAGGATTGCAACACATCTTTTCATTAAATAAGCTCTGAATTTGTCCCACCTGAGCACAAGGTTCCAGCCTCTCTTTAATCTACAGGGTAGATTGCCTTGAGCTGGGAGTGACTCAGCACAAGCTGAGCAGGCTGAGCAGCAATGGGTTTTCGCACTTATTGGGAGGAAAAAAAGAAATTTGCTTAACTCAAACAGAATAAAATCAGCTCAGGGTGGGTGGATGAGTGTGTCAGGACTTGTCTACCATTTGTGGCAGGAGTGTACAGTGTGTGTGCTCCAGCAGCACCTCTTCAAGAGGCAAAAGAAGCAGAGCTGATGTAAATCTCCTATCTCTCTTATCTGGGCCTCAAAAAAATCATTTCCACTGTTGAATTCCTGCTGTATAATGCCTTGTGAGACAGAACAGCATCACCTCTTCTACAAATAAGAGCAGCAGAAGCAGGAGGCAAGGGCCTTCTGCTTTTGCACTCAGAGGAACTTGTGACTCCTGCAGACTGCGCATGAGGTTAGTGCCCTGGGTGGCTGAAGGGCTCCTTCATCATCAGTGACCAAGGAAAGTGCCTCTATTCTCTTTCTCAGCACTATCTCTTTTTTTAAATGGAATTTCTTTCCTACGTGCATACATACCTATGTGTTTAAGTAAAAGTGTGTATCCCCTGTTGTACGTGTGTGCAAGTGTCTGGTTTGCATTAGAAAATCTGGTGGCTGAGTCACGGTGTGCCTGCAGAGTGAGCTACCTAGTTACTGTGAAAGTGCTTAAGCTTTTGGATATTAATACTATATATACATTTATATACATGTATATATGCACACAAGGTGCTGAGTGAATACTGATTACTTTAGCTAGATGATATTGTTGGTCTACGCTAAATGTATTAGAAACTAAGGATTTAGTTGTATGTCCTTATCTCTATAATATGAAACCTTTAATTCCCATATTAAATTAAAGAGTTAATTTAGCCTGAGACAGATACACTTTACTAGCAGGAGTGAATGCTAGGCTGTTCCAGGATGAAAGACTGCTGCTTTTGGAAAGGGGAAGGCAGACGGTAAGAAAACAGACAAATCTTCAGCTGCTTTCAGGAGTTCAAGTGAACCAGGCTTGCTGTGGCTGTCAAGTATCATTTCTAGGGCATTTTTTTAACACCCATTATTTCTTCTAGGCAGCTTTCTTTACACTGAACAGCACTTTAAGTACATCCACGCTCAGAGCAGGTGTTATGAGGAGAAGAGCAGCAGTAGGAGCAGGTAAAAAGGGAGGCCGCAAGGAGTGCGCTCGCGCTGCGGCCTTGTCGGCCTCGAGCGGAGCAGACATCTTCGCAGCGAGGTGCTGGGGCGTTAGGCACCAAAGGCAAAGAGGGGAGGGAAATGATTCAGATTCTGAGCGATGGGCTTGAAACTAGAGTGTCTTGTTGGAGCAGAGCTGCTGCAGCTCTGCGATGCCTCTAATCCTCTTACTGCTGCTGCAAGGCCCTCGCTGTGATGAGGCACGAGGAAGAGCCATCTAACCTGGCTTTGGGTTTTCAGGCAACAATTACCCATCCAGCCTCCTTTTCAGTAGAAACAGGCATAGACTGGGTATTATATAAGTGTATTTTGATGAAATGGATAGGGGCTGAAGCTTCAGAGTGTTTTTCTTTATCTGTGCGGAGCTTGATATGTCAGGGACACAGGAGTCCTTCAGGTAGGCTACATTGTAATGAAGTGAAAAGGCATGGAGGGGAAAGACAGTGCAAGGAACAGAGTTGTCCTCTGCAGTCCTCATTCCTGCCTTACTCGTGTGAGGAGAATAATGTGAAATAATCTTTGTGGTTCTAAGACTCATTCAGCAACGGCGGCCTTCTCCTGCCCCTGCGTCGCCAGCTCGCTCCTGCCTTGCTCCTGCAGGCCTGGGTGCTGGTCCAGGCAGAACTGGATGGGTCCTGAGCCAGCCAGCTCTCCAGAGCGACTAGAAAGCAAAAATAATGATCCATATGAATGTCTCTGCCCTCTTGGTGTTAACATACGGAGTCAGAGGAGGGCCTAGTGACATCCCAGTGTCCCTGTTCTCTTGCAGGAACAGTGGGTGCTTGAGGGAATTGCTGGGAAGGCACAAGATGCCAATGTGGATAGTCCTGAGCTGATGTCTGGTCCCTGAAGGCTGCTTTACTTCAGGTGAACCCCTTCTGTCAGAGTAGTCCTAAAGGGATTGTCCAGGAACACTTGTAGTGCTAAGTTTCCCTTACATGTTGTAAGAGCTGTTCCATGTTCCCTGATGTTATAAGAGACAGTGTCTCAAACTGTCTCTATTGTTGGTGTGCAGGGCATGGCAAATGCTGAGATATTTTTGTTTGGCTTATAGCTCTACCGCAGAGGCCTGACAGCCAATCTGGAGAGCACCTGGGCTTTCTGCTTGCCTTGGGCAGAGCTTGGGTGTGTGTATGTAGCCAGGGTGAAGCACTGTTGTCCTTAAAGTGAGGGATATCAGCGAACTGGCATAGATAAGCAAGTGCAGCTCGAGAACCATGCTAGGGCCATTGAAAAGGAGCCAAGGGGCAGGGGGGGGAAGTTGTTTCTTACCCGATAGTTAATAAAGACTGCAGTTATTAATGTGCTGTAGAAAGCAAGAACTCCAGTCACTGCCACCATAATCCAGTAAGAGTTTGCAGGCTGAACCTCTTGTATTTGGATGGGTGTCTCTTTAAGGAAGAGAACAAAAACAATTTCAAGCACATTAAAGCAAGAACCTTGACCTCTGCTTATTTACTCTTTGCTCCAGTATGCCCCATATCAACCATATCATGCAGTGCTTTGAGATGTCTGCTCCAAGAAGCAGGAATTTAGTCGTAATGGGCAACCCATCTCCTTCCTTCCTAGGAAAGAAGCTCATTGCCTTCATGTGGGGAGTGCATAGGGCCTCCTAGGTGCGTAGGAAGAGGTTTCACTTACCTTTCACGTGAATGACGGTCCCGTTGCTCTTCTCATTGTAGACGTATGGGGGTGGATACATCACCTCGATTTTGCAGAAGTAAATGTCCGTTTGGTTGGCAGTCATATTCCAAAGATTGAAGATTACTTTGTTTGTATCATGAATCCCCTTGCAGTTAAATTCCTTATTAGAGTTGCTGCTAACCTTGGTTATGTTCCATGACACAAAGCAGACTTCAACCGCGCTGGCTGTCCCTTTGTGCAGCGACGCTCGGAATTCCTTCCCCGTCCCATTGTACGTGTAGTTGCAGACCAGACTTGCTGTCTCGTTAGCTACGATGAGCAAAGGATGCTGAGCCACTAAAATCTTGTTTTCTGGAGGGAGGGAATTGAGAAAAACACACTTGTTTATAAAGTGCAACATGAGATTTGAGAAGCGCACATGCTCCTGTGCAGCCCTCTCTGCCTCTCCCTGGCTGACACTCCCAGTGCTTAACCACAGAGCTGCAGAAGCAGTTTCTCACAGGAGCTCTTGCTGCAGTAATTCCCCTTTATATAAATAATTACATAGTCAGTAGGGGACCCTGTGAGGTCAAGTGTGTTTTTTCCTCAGAGTCAGAATGCTAGTTAGTACAGAAAGAGGCCCGTGTGACTGGGACTTAACATCTAGACTCATAGGCAGCTCTGTGGTGTATATGTAAGGCCACCCTGGTCTATCTTTCCCTTATTAAGTAGGTTCCCACAGAATGCCAGGGAGTAGAAGTACAACAAACTAAATGTTTATTTTATCTGTCAGAATTAAGAATATTTATCCTCTTGCTTTTAAATCCAAGAACAGACTAGAAGTGGTTCAGCAAATTCCACCTGCAAACTCCTCAAGGGTTTGGACCTCGGATGGTGAGCACTAAAAGCCTAAACTGCTATCACTTTAATAAAAAGTAATTTCTCTAGTTAGCAGCTGAAGTACAGTCTTAATCTCCCAAAGGACTCGGGAGATGACTATATTGACAATGCACAGGCACTTAGCACTTGTGTGGCCTGCAAAAAAAACATGTCACGTGAAGGCATAATTCAGTTTGGATTGACTGGCCTGGAACACAAACAGGAAATGTTTTCTGACATATAGGACTCTGCTACCATCTGCCAGATAGTGAAACACCACAAGGACTATGCAGAAAGACAGCTTCTTCCAAGAGAAATCAACTTATACAACCAATGCCCTGCCCTTCAAGTGGGTAAGAGAAAGGAAGTTTGGGATCTTAAGCTAGGAACTTGCCAGAAGGACAGCCCTTCCATGTGTACATAAAACCATGTAAATCTTCATGAAAACTCAACTCGTTTGAGCTTTCAAGTGCAAGTCTTGACTGTATCTGGGTCTTTTGGTCTCTTGCTCCCATTCTACTATCTGAAATGCCACTTTGGGTGTCAGAGACTTTCCTGACTGAGGTTTGCTGCTGGCTTTGCTAACTGCTGCCTTTGCTCCCCAGCCAGTTCCACCACTGTGTAGCTGAAAAATTCCTGTCAGGTCTAGATATCTGTAAGCCACTGAGAGGCTCTATAAGACCATTACTCCTCACTTCTCCAAAGGCTGGAGAGAACAAGCCAGGTTACCTTTGAGGGAGTTTGGAGCCTGGTGCAGAGCTCTGTGAGAGGTAGCTTGGCACAGCAATGGTGAGACATGAACCAAAAATGACTGGGATGAGGAGCGAGGTAAGCAGGGAGGTGCCTGGGTTGGCCAGCGCTATTGCTAGGGTGTGGACACTAAAAACAACCTTTGGCCTGCAGGTTCTCCAGTTCCCAGCTCATGAAACCACTGCAGTTGTTCACTTTCTCACTCAAAGTCTTATTTACCAGCACTATCTTGAGAGAGCAGGCAGGCATGAGACAGGGAATGCTCTGCTGGCTCGTCACAGCCATTCCTGGCGCTGCAGGGAGCCCACACGCTGTGAAAAACTGCGCTTTGATGCAGAGCGAGCATTTGCTGATTGTTTCAACAGCAAGAGCCACAAACCTTGCGCTGCCAGCACTGGGTGACACAGTAACAGTAGCCAAGGCAGGTTTCTGCTGGAGCTGTCTGACAGTGGTGAATTTTTATCGAAACGAAGACATTTCAGCAAAACACTGCAGTTTCATCGAATCAGCACTTTCCGACCAACCCTCCTGCATAGGCTTATAAGGCATTTTAACAAGGGGTGAGGTTTAGATGTCACCCCTTTACAGAGATGGTAGTTGATTGTATTTTTGTTGACTGGAAGGTCAGTCTTTGGCCTAGGTAGGAATGTGCAAGTCTCCTTTGGAACTGACCTGTTTTTTAGCCTGGCACAACTCTAGGCATCGCAGCTCAAACAGAGCTCTTCTTTGGATTGCCACTGCAGGACTGCCAACCTCAGTTGTCATAGGGGCTAAATGTGCCCCTATGATGTGCCCCAGAAGAGATCTTTTCTTTCTCAGTTTACAACCAAAATAAGTATTCAAACTGGATACTTAAAGAAGCATTAGTACTTAAGAATTAGCCAAAGTAAGAGTTTTTCATTGCAAATGAAATGGTCCCTACCATAATATTGTCCTGATAATAGGAGACCAGACTCTCCTAATGAACTTCATTCAGCTTATTTCTATCACTTGGATTTGTGGCCTGGTTTGTTTGCTGTGCAGTGCAGGCTGGGTGTTAATAAGCTGGCTCCGTGCTGCCGATGCTGGGATGTGGATGACTTTGGAGAGTGGATAAAGTTCATTTGTGGATCACGTCCTGCCAAAACACCCATTATTTCCAGGGGGAAATGCAGTAAGGCCAAACATCCCTTGCTTCATTTGTGATCTGAGCAGGACTTGAGTGTATAGTCAGCAGGATGGAGCAAGGAAAAGGCAGAAGGCTCGTGCCAGGTGCCCAAGGCTGGGGACCTCTGGGCAAAGGGAGCTAGAGCTGCTTGCGCCTTCGCAAATGTGTTTTTCTCTCATAAATGTCATTCCGGGTTGGGTAAAATGGTGAAACTCTGAAACGTTTAGTGCATGTTTCCATTCATGTTCGCTTTCCCCTAAATCATGTTGCTGTTTCCCGAGCTCTGTTCAATCCTGCTGCGTGAGAGTAAGTCTACGTGCAGGCACCGGCCTTCACCAAGGCAGCTGAGCAATTGGTGGTGATGAAATGCTGCTGCCTGCAGCTTCCAAGAGCTGCAGAGCCTGGAAATGTGAAGTCACTGGTGTCAGTGCACACGTGCTGCTTCCTCAGGGTCCTTGGATTTACACACAGTGTGTGGGTGCTACCTCTCAATGCTTCTGGAGCTTTTTTTTTAGGCTTTATTTGTCAGGTTAGACCTATCATGTAACCACGTGTAAGGTATTTTGCATCTTAAAAAAAGCCATCCGTACGTAGTGCCAGTAAAACACTGCCTGATCATTGACCCTGGTGCCAACAAAACTGTATCGAAATTCTTTTCCTTTCTTTTTTGACAAGAAAACAAAATAGAAATAACAAAACATGGAAAATAAATATTTAGACTTTTTTCCCCAGAACTTTCCATGAATCATAATCAGCTACTGGAAAAAAGATTCTGTAAATATATATATATATATATATATTTTTACTTCTCTTCTTTTGTTTTCCATGACTAGCAACTTCAAGAAGTTACTTGCCGGAACAAAGAAGCTAACGGAAGTTGGGGACCTCTGAGCAGAGGCAAGAAAGGGCTCCCTACATCCCTGGGGATGTGAGAAGGAGGGGAGGCTTATGCTTTAATCACGCACAGTTTAAGCAGAGGGCTTTGTTTATTTTTTGTTTTGAGCAGGTGTTTGTGATGTCATCCTAATCTCAGCTCGCCTTGTCTCGTGCCTCTCCTGCGTTCTGATAACCCTCGTGGGTTAGAGGTTGATTTGGCACCCGGCGACCATAAGCCGGAGGGTTCTGTGGGTAGCCAGAGCTGAGGTCGCTTGTGGCGCGCTGCAGTGGGAACCCCTTTGTGTTGCTTCACTCACAGAACGTGCAGGAGATGCAGCTCCATCTGACTGCCTCTGTGAGAGACCAGTGCAGAGAAATTACGGAGCCAACACGATGGGCATTGGTGTTGCTGCCTCAGGGAAGGAGCAGACTGGTTCTTTACGATCCCTTCCAGCTTTATAGTTCCCCCATTCAAGCCAAACGTGCAGCGCTCGGTGGTGCAGTCTCTGGACAGCAGAATGGGCCCAAGTCAATTGTCTAAGACAGACTAGCTGAGGCCTTGGTGGCCGGGGCATGTTGCGCTCTCCGCGTGCCCATCTTAGGATCAAAATGCAAACAGGTGGAAAAGAAGCACGAGAAGGTGAGTGCCTGAAGAAGCTAATTCATGTGCTCAGCTTCAAGCAGTTGAGCAGTCTCAGTGAAGTCATTGGAGAAAGTCAAGTTCTTGGTGCAAAGCAAGTGCATAAATGCCTACTGAATTGTGGCATGACCCCTGTTTCCAAGAACTACATGCTCTACTTTTTGTGGCAGTTGAAAAGAGCTGTTGAGAAGCTGCTGATGTCTTGTGGATTTTTTTTAAACTGTTGCTGCTACTTATCTTGTCCTACAGTTAGTGCCTTCTCTGACAGGCCGGCTGCCTGCTGTGGAAATAATTATAATGTTGCAAGCACAAATTATAAACATAGGGTAAAGGATAAAGAAGAAAAAGTGCATGATCCTTTAAGGGGCAGACGTGGTTTCATGCAGGCTGCAGTGCCTTTATTAAGAAAGAACTACAGAAAGTAAGGCATAAACAAGGGAATAAATAGAAGCTATTATAGCCCTAGGAAAAGCACCTCTTTAAAGATGTTCCATATGTGAAAAGGTTTGCACTGGATATCAGATCTTTGTTGCTTTCTGTATGTTCCCTTGTATATCCTTGTCTGTATGTTCTGCATGTATGTATAAAACACAAGGCAGTGATCCTTGGAGAAGACCTGACGACAAGCACTCCCAGGCCAGCAGGTGGGAAAATTGGCTACCCTAGGATTGCCCCACCAAAACTCATCGGGCTCTGCCTTGCATTGGGCCTCGATGTGCCCTCTGGAACGAGGTTGGACCAGCAAGGGCCAACACCAGGACAAATACCCTCCGCAGGAGCAGCCACCATTCAGAAAGATTCACCAAGACCTCAAGACTTCCAAAGCACAGCCAGACTTACTGGAGATGTTTTCAGCGAGAAAAAGAATGGAAGGAAAGAAAAGCTAGATAGCTACTAAGTCTAACACGCTACCAAACAAAGCAAGATCAGGTCCTTGGCAGATGCCCATCTCGTGTATCCGAGCTCAACACACAACAGCCTTTCACCCGCCCGTGCTGGAGGCCGCGGGGCTCAGCCCGTCCCCGTGGCGTCGGGCCGTTCTCCCAGCTGGCGACGGCCGCGAGCGACGGGCACGAGGCCGAGGCAGGAAAGGCGCCCGTGTTCCCGCTTACCTGTGAGGTGCGTGGCCGGGACGAAGCAGAGCGCCACGAGGATGCCGAGGAGCATGGTGCCGGCGCGGGCGCCGCGCCGCGTCCTCACTGCCCGCGAGCCCGGCCCCGCTGCGCCCTAGCCCGCTCGCACCACCACTTTCCTCCTCCTCTTCCTCCCACCGCAGCACATGATACGCAGCCAAGTGAAACCACTGCAATGGCAATGCTTCAACAGGAAGTTTAAGGGGTTTTGTTCTTTTTTTCTGTTTTTTCTTTTTTCTTTTTTTTTTTCAATTACTTTAGCATCAGGAAGCCTCCGTGCCTCTGCAAAACTCGGAAACAGCTAAAAGGCAGCGGGAAGCGGCCGTTCTGCCATCCTGGTGGTGCCAGTGCCCCCGTGGCAGCGCGTGATGGGCCCCGCGAGGCACGCGGGGCTGCTGCGCTGCAAGAGCACGTGCCCATGGACCCACTGCCCGAGCTCCGGCCTGCCCGCGTGCACATAGGTGCCTTTAGTACCAACCTCTGGGATTTGTCTGAGGGAAAAGGGAACGGTGCTTTTCTTTTCCCAGGAAAACTGGGCTGTGGAAGAGCAGATTGAAGAGAATCGAACTGTTCTTCCTTTTGCCTGAGCAGTGAGCTCCTTAGGCCATGTTTTACCAGAAGTTGCCTGTGTAGATGATGTCTCCATTTGCAGACTAGGCACTTTAGCAAGATGCTTATAGTGTTATAGTGTATAACAGGTGCAAGCTTCTTGCTGTCCTTGGAGTCCATACTCAAAAAATACAGGAAAAAAAAAAAGGTCAGTCTCCCTCTCCCACTTTGTGGTTTCTAGATAACAATACTAAAACTGCTTTTTAGTCTCACGAGGTTTCTGTAGTTACCAGTGAAATAGTCCCAGCTTACCTTGAGGTAGGAATCCCCCAACACAGTTGTGACGTTGGGGATCTTTTTGTTGGGGATTGTTTTGGGGATTGCAGACCCTGTTGTCATGTCTGTCTTGGCTTGATGATTGTGCTCAATGTGTATTGGAGCTGCTGCAGAGACACCTGTTTCTGTGTCCCAGCCCCGGATCCTTGCTGTGTTTGGGATAGGCTGGAAGGACATGGGAGGAGGCTGCCCCATCTCGGGGCTGGCAGCATGTACTGAACTTGGGGCAGGGCAGCAGGAGTGGGAGGACGGACGTTCATCGGCGCAAGGTGGAGACCTGTCTGGGGGAACAGTTCCTTGTCCCTGCAGGGCCTGGGCTGCTGGGCAAGAGGAGAGGCAAAAGGAGCCACTGAGAACTCATAGACTGTAACCCTAAAAACCAGGCACGGTTTATTTGCTGTACCGAGGAAGAAGCAATTGATATCAACCTTGCCAGGGTCTTGGGTTCCTTTGTCGTGTTGTTTTGCCTCCTGTTTTCCTCTCTGATTCCCGGAGGAAAGAAGGGCACTTTCCTCAGATCTCTCCTGTATTCCAGGCATTACCTGGTGGTGATTTGCTGTAACGTTGATTTAGACACCATATGCCTCTCTCCTTATGCTGTTCTGCATTCAGATTTCAAGCTGTTGAGCCTCTCTGTGTCCTGTCAGACAGGATCTGCTTGTGATCACAGCAGTGGGACTCCAGAGGAGCGGTATAATTTCAGTGGAGTTAGAGCTGTGAGGGATCTGAAAGAGCTGCACGTGTGGCACGCTGGGGCAGGAGGAGGTTTCCTTCCCCTGACAAAGTGGCTGAAATCCCAGTCTAAGAAAATATATGGGAATTGAGCAAATGACTTTGCAAGGTAACCAAGAACCTGCCTCATAGGCTTGAGATTTTTTTACCTGTCACAGAATGTGGTTAAAGTAGCAGGCCAGATATTTGATCTCAGTATTCCCTGATAGCTTCTAGAAAAGGAAGCGCTGATTGGAACTATGACTTTATTTGTTTGAGAAAGGCTGAAATGATCTATGTGGTTTCTCAAAAAATTTTCTGAGTATCTTTAAAGCAGTCCCACAAAATCACAAGCAGGCTGCTGCTTTGCCTTTACCCCAAAGAATTGGGAAGGTCGGACCCACGTGTCCTGTACCAAGTGTGTGGCTATTAGAGTCAAACAGACTCCAAGACATTTATGTTCCAACAAGTAGATTGTTCAGAACCGAGCTGTGGGACAACTGAAGTCTTCCTTCCATCGGCGGGAGGTGTGGAGGGCCCCGCTTGTTCCCAGCCCGTACCGTGCTATGCAGCTGTGCAGCCGCTGTGCATGCAGGTGCGAGCCGCAGCGCTCACTGCAGCAACGCACCACTGCTCCCTCAGCCCCCACGGCCTCCCGCTAGTGGGGAAACGGGAGGTCGCTAAGATTCCCATGGAGCTCCCATCAGCTAATCGGCTTTTCCATCCTTGCACTGTCTTGCAAATCCATACGTGTAACGGTTGTCCGAGAGAATGATCTTCCCTCTTCCCGCCGTGCAGAACCACGACAAGCCCAGGGCTCTGCGCAGGCTTCACACTGCCTGCTCGGTGGTGCTGGGGTGTCAGTAAACGCGTTCGTGCTCGCAGCTGCAAGGCCTGGCATGTCTTTGCCCTTCCTTTGCTGCTGCGAGTAGTCATTTATTAAAAGGAGAAGGTGCTCTTAACCAGCTGCTATGAAGGAGCAGAAACGGGGTGGTAGGAATTGCACCACAAGTAGTTCTGTAGCCCATAACTAGAGAAGCTGCATGTTATCTATGTTGTTCCTCGCAAGCTGTGCCCGGTAACCCAGCCCTTGGAGCTACGTGGCACTTGTCATCTGAAGCGCTTCACAGAAGAGGTTGCAGGTGATTCTCTTTATTTTGCAGGTGGGGAACAGAGTCACAGCGAGGTGAAGACGTGCCCAGACATACCTCAGGTTAGTGGTGAAGATCTCTAGCTTTCCAAGGGCTAATCTCCCTGCTGACAAGCTCCATTCTACATTGTTATTTCCTGTGTGCACCTCTGAATTTTAATTATGTTGTGAGGCTTTTCAAGCCCTTCCCTCTCTGAATTCAGATGCTTTGACACTACAGTCAGCACACTTGGAGGAAAAAAAACCAATGTATTCCTTCAGAAAGAATTTTAAGTGGTTTTCTGAATCTTAAAATGTTACACTGAAGTCTGATAGGTAGGAACTTTCTAGGCTTGGAGCTTAGTATTGCATGTCATAGCAGGAAGGGAGTTTTCTCTTTTAGAAAAATGTGAATTTTTTCTTACTAGCCTTCAAGATAGCAGCCCATAAATGTGTCACTAATGTGGGACAAAATGCTGCCATCAAACCTGTATGATGTTGAGAGGGAGCTTGAGGGAAGTCTTCCCTATTTGAGGAAATAAACATTTCCCTGACAGGCTGACTGTTTTTTAATGCCAGTAGCTGGAAGCTCTTCATTAGCATTTGTTGGAGGAAGAAAATCCAAAGGGGGCAGGAGTTCACACGTGCACATTCCTGGCTCTTTTTAAGTTAAAATGTCATCCAAGTTTCAAAGCGGTAACTGTTTCTTCCGGCGGTACCTATTCTTAGTGTGGAGTGTTAGAACAAGTCTCAAAGGAGCTGGATTAGTGGGTGGAGAGGGAATGTCTCAAAGCCGCGTGATTAACTGTGTCTCTCACCTGCCTGTAATGTGACATTTGGCTGTTGCCTCACTGGAGGCCACGTGTTTAGGTAGGAACACCAGTAATACTGTTGCAGGTGAGCACATATGAGCTAAATGTTGCCAGAAAAAAAGAGTGTTCAGATTCAGGTTGGAGCGAAGGTCCCCTTGGTTCTGGCAGGAGACCAAACATTGCTCCTGATGGCAGTGCCCACTCATTTCCCTCGTGGAAAAGGTGGGTGAGACCTTGTGCCGCGTTGCTGCTGTGGACAGGATGGTGCCATCAGCTGAGGGCCTGAGCCTGGGCCCTGGCAGGGCAAACACGGCCTGGAAAAATAAACCTTGGCTCTTCTCAGGCTCTGCTCTGGAGCAGGCGCCAGGCAGCGGGCGAGACCTGCTCCAGCCGTGCAGTTTGTGCAGTGCTGGTCAGGGCAGTGCCCATGCGCGCCGCTAACGGGGCACGGGCAGAGCTGGAAACAGCCAGTGTAGCCCTGAAGGGTGGGACAGGGAGGCAGTGGTGCCCTGAATAAGAGTGACTGCAGAATGGCTCGTTCTTTGAAAGGGTCCCGCGGGGCTGCGGGGCCTCTGGAGCAGAGGAAGATGGTTTTCCGGAGTGGGATTGAAAGACTGTTGCAAGGAGCAGGAGTCTGGCCCTGGGAGGAGCAGATCCAGAATCATCTGCCTGGAGCTGCTGCTCTGCCAGCTGTGCCAGCAGCCCTTTCCCAAGGAGAGTAAGGGACTTATTTCAGAGGGAAGCCAAAAGCAGCACGTGAGCACTGTGGATAATCAGGAAACCAGGGCCCTGGAGTAAAATAAGAGACAAATCAAACTGACGGCGTAGACAGGCCGTGAGTCACTTGGCAAGTTTTACCCTTAGTAAGCGAATACCGTAGCTGGGGTTTTAAGGGAATTGTCTGCATTGCATTAATTTGGAAAGAGCAGTATGTGTCGCCTACGTTTGTGGGCAGAGCCTCGGCCAGAGAAAACGCTCCAGCTCCACTGGGCATAGGGGCACCAGCTGGGCTCAGCTTGGAAGATGAGGCTGAGGCAAAAGGGTCTGGTTCTGGGAGCCTTAACGCCTGCATCCTGCTGTTTTGTTATTTCTGCCTCACCCAGCCCCACTGCATTTTATAACGATAATAGTGGGGGTGATAGGTGTCTCATATCCGGGGAAGCACCAGCCAGGTGCTGCCCTTGGCACATGCCCGAGCGTGGAGGGAAGCGTCGCTCACGTCGCCGTCCCCGAGCGCCGCGCGTGCGGCTGCCGCCCTGACGCCACGGCTGAGGGGCTGCCCTCGGCCCAGCACCATCCCTTCCTTGCGATGACTTCACTCGGAGCAGCCCTCACAGGGAATCATTATTTCGGTAGGCACTAAGGAACTCCTGACTTGTAGTGTAAGCATTTCTAAAGTACTCCTTTTGTTGAGCACAGCGGCTTCTTTAGGTCTAGGCAAACCTAGTGTATGTCCAAATGCAACAACTTTCTGCTTGAGAAGTGCCCTATTCTTAGGCTGTGGTGTTGCCAACACCAGCCCACGGAGTTGTTTTCTGCCAAAATACTATGAGAAACAGATCTTTCATTGTGTTCCTGCTGCAAAAAAAGTACTGAGTCATAGCACATTGGAAATGTTTGCTGGGCTGCAATATGAAAACACTGTAAATGTATTGGGAAGAGATTGAAGTATTTCCACATAGGAAGTAGGAACCAAAATTCCTGAGTCTTAGCTGTGAGAACTGCCTAAAGTGGCAGGAGCGTTTTCTAAGTCACAGTAGGTAAGCATGTGCTTGCTCATATGAATGGTAGTAAGCACTTATTTTGTAATGTTTTTCCTTAGGAAAGGAATCCTGCCTTAATTCAACATGTCACCATTGCATTGAACTGCTCCTTGCAGCAGGAACTTGGCGAGAGCCACTTTGCTCTTTGCAGATATTTACCGAGATGTGGGTGGACTCAGTGGGTAGGGTCCTTGCTGGTTTGAACACAAGGAGAAAACTCTTGTGTCAGCTTCAAAATCCATCCCTACAACAGCAGGAAGGAGCTAGAGCTACGCAGGAAATGTCTCTGAGCTTCCAGGCTGGGGTGGGTACCAGGTCTCCAGCCTTCGCTTTGCTCTGCTGCTGTGGTCGCTGCATGTGGATTTTCTTCCAACAAGGCCACAATAATGCCCCCTTTCCTTACAAGCAGAGCTGTAGCCCTCAAGATGTGTTGCTATGTATCACCTATCACAGCCATCTGAATAGCCTTTCCCCGATACTAAAATAAAATCTCATTTTAATGCCATGCTAGGCGCTATTGTCACTAGATACTATTGTGAAAACTCAATTTTTGCTGATTTCAGAGATGTCTGAGAGTTTATAAAAATTCAAGTAGCTTTTCATAGCCAAAACCTATTGAGGCTTTATGGTGGAATTGGAATTCATGATTAAATTTCTAAGCTTTCACTTTTATACATCAATTACTTAAGTTTTCTGGTGTAGTTTTTCTTCAGCTTCAGCAGTTTTTTTGCTGATGACTCCATTAACCCCAATTCTCCCTCTTAAGGTAGTACTTGTAAAGGTTCTTTACTGTAAAATACTCTCATGAGTCTCCCAGGTGTCCATGTAGCATATCCAAATGACAATCATTTATTCAAATCTGTCTCTAATAATTATATTTTTAAATGTTTTTTACAGAGCAAATTACTCCATGTGGTATTTTGCCTATTCAGTCCTATTTCCCTTGATTAGTGTCAGTCCCATCCCCGTGATCAGCCGCGTGTGGGTTGGTATCTGCCCATTGCAGGTTTGGCAGAGCAGAGCTGCAGGAGAAAGGGTAAATCCATATGCACAGAATGGGAGCTGATGGAACGAGGAGGAAGCGATTCGTGACTATTTGTGATTAGATCTCACCCCTGGTTTCCAGGGATCACTGTTATTTAAACTGTTAGCTTAGCAGCGTATCTGCGAGGCCTGAACATTTTGTAAATGATTTTTAACACAACCAGGAAGCTCATCGTGCAGGGGTGTTATTATTTGTTCAGTAGCCAACGTGCTTCCATCAGCGTTCTCCTGTTTTAAGAGTTTCCTTTTTTTCCTTGGAAAAGAGTGTGCGAATCAGGCAACTAGCCATGTGCCCCTGAGGGAAAAGACTAAATCGGGTGTATTGAAAGGCATTGGCCTGCAAACAGCTCGTCAATTGAAATGTGCTTGTATAATCTGCGTGGTGAAGGTTTACAATTAATGCTACAAACACGCAAGTCAGGAAGATTTGATGGTCGAGCCACAGATAGAAAAAAAGGCTACATTAAATGGATCGCTTATTAGCGTAAACAATTCATCGAGCTCTGGGCCTGGAGAAATGGCGTTAATAAAATGCACTAATACGTCTAGTAAAAATAGATTCTTCTTTTTCTGCATGCCCCGAGGCAATGACAGTGCGGGGGAAGTAAACCCATAGAAAGAAACTTAATCTCTTCAGTTATCTTAGGACAAGTCTTGGCCAAAGCCTAATCCCTAGCAGTCCTGCAGTAGGGGGAAGAAGGCGCTTCCCGGGAACGCTGCGAAGCCTGGAGCTGTGTAACAGGCTCCGGACAAAGCCGACAAGGACCTGTACAAGCTGAAGGTGGTAGAGCTGGTTGCAGAGCAGACAGGGCAGTGCCTTGGTCACGATCTGGGCAGGACTGTTATTGTCCCATTGGGAGAGCGGTGGCTGGTAAAACTGGGCACTACAGCTGGTTTTAACCTGCTGGTTTGACCTGGCAGCAGTCGCCCCACGCGTAGCTCCTTGCACAAAAGCATTCTGCTTTCTCTGAGAACATACATATTCATGCACAAAGCACTCCGTGTCGTGTGCTAGCTTTTAAGAGTCAGCAGTTGGACACAGTTTGGCCAGGCTCAAATCCTGGCCCCATTTAAATCCACGGGAGGTTTGCCAGGCAGTGTGTTGGGCCAGGATTTCACACCGGAGTGTTGTTTGAGCTGTTGAACCCTGTTAAGCTGGTAAGTCTGTACTGCAGGCCACGTGAGAGATCTGTCTCCTGACTGTTTTCCACTGTATTCCGTCCTGGCTAGAAATATTGTAAAGCTTTTTTGTTCTTTTCTGTTTTCTTTTCCTGCAACTGGCTGGCTTATCCTGCTCCTAGCCCCAGGCCCAATATGCAAGGGAGGCAACAAGCACCTGCATCCTTGAGTAGGTGGGAAGCTGCAAAGCTGAGCTCTGGCCGCTCTAAAGCCTGCAGGTGCTCGGGTTTTGCGCGAGGCACGGACGTTTTGCACTGTGGTGTGCTCGTGTGGTTACATCACATCTTAGGAAATGATGCTGGAAGGATGTAGATTAGCTTGTTGACTTGTTATTCGCTCGCAGTTGTTCCATCGGCCTGACTGCTGCTTGGCGAGGTGAACGCCATCAAACACTGATGGTTTCCAGGGGTGTCATCTCACAATGTGTGTGTGTAGGAGCCATCCGAGCAGGCGTTCCAGAGCAGAAGAGGAGGTTAAGCTTGGCTCTTGAACCCAAAAACACCACGTGCCTCCTAAGTGTGCTCTCTCCTCAAGGAAGCTCACGCATAGGCCTCCTCTAGCTTGTCAGGTACATTTTCAAAGACATTTTTGCTATTAGGTAGTAGCGCTCAAATGGAATGTAATTTCAGAAGGATACAGTTGTGCTGCGTCGTGGGCAGTTGGCATTTGTGATTAGCACCCGGAAAAATGCACTTTAATGGATGTAGAGAGAGTTGTGTTCTTCCCAGCAAGCCCAAGTGTGTCTGGGGCTGACATAATTGTCTGTCTGTGCAGCGTTTGGGAAGCCCCTGATTCTCCTGATAGGGCTAGAAGCACAAGAGACTTGAGCAGTTGGAGATGCTGCCAATTTTTGAAAACTTGTGCAAAGCCCTCTGTGCACCTTGCATCAGATACCACACAGATAAGGAAGCCTGAGAGGCATCTGCACTCTAACGCAGTCTGGCAGAAAGCGTCTGTCAGTATTGCTCAAGAAAAGGCAGGCCTGGCACTCTCCTTGCTCTGCAGGTAGAATGCTAACCTTGGGATTTAAATTAAAAAAAAAATGTGATTAAGGTCTGTGTTTTTTTTTCATAAGGGCGACTGCTTCCAGCTTACGTGGCTTGCCTTTGAAAACCAAATATTCAGGAGCTTCCAACCTTACAGCGAATGTTACCTGATTTCTTTTTCCTGCTTTCCTCTCATCTTCTGATCAGCAACTGAAGGGCCGATCTCTATCCTTCCCAGGCTAAGTTAAAAGTAGGAGCATGGCTTTTGCTTAGAGACCATTTGTTTGAACAAATTAGAAACCTGACTGGGGCCTTCATGGCTTTCAAGCACCTCATGATCACTTCAGTCAGCCATGGGGAGCTGTACAACGGGCCTGGGACGGTTTTGGCTTGTGTTCAATGCAGCAAACCCCTCCATTCATGGTCTCAAATTCTGGTTGAATGACAGAGAAGTACTTGGTCTTTCTTGCATAGCACATTGGCTATAAGTCGTCCTTTCTGAGGCATTTGCATAAACACCAATGTATCGTCTTCAACATCCCAGTATATGTTGCTTATTGGGGCACCTACTCGGATCACACAGAGTTTATTTCCCTAACCAGACCATGAATTGCTGTCAAGGGAAGAGATTTTTTTATACTGGCCCTCTGTAATCTTACCATTAGTAATGTGTGTTATAGGTTATAGCAGGTTGAGCGGGGTATAGGTTGGTTTTCAGGCTGGGGAAGCGGCTTAGCAAACTCATGAAATCCTTTACTGGGGCCTGCTCTCAGTTTGGGGACTTCTAATTCAGGAGCAGTTGATCCAGGGAAGGAAACCCTGCTAGAGCATGTGCCCTGTGGGGTTGCTGGTGGCCCTCTGGTGAAGTAATGCACATCCTTACACCAAGCCACACACTGGTATTCTCATGAGTTACTGTGCTATTCAGTGAGTTATTATGTATTTATTATAAATGAAATGGCAAGGGGCAGACATCAAAAGGACAAGCTTACGAGCCAAGCATTCCTTGTTCACAAACACTCAGGCTCACGCATCTGGAAGTTTCTCGTATGGGAAAAAGCTTTATTTGAGAATTTGCAGCACTCTTGGGTTTCAGTGCCATAAAATCCAGCAAAACGGCTGTGCCTGTGGTATTTTGCTTTATTTCTGCTTGCAGCCCCAGCTGGGCCTGGACAGACGCACGATAGCGCAAGGATGGGAGCGGGCAGACGACGTCCTGGCCATGCACCGGCCTCGCGCGATACCCAAGAGAGGGGCTGGCCACCTGCCCCACCATGGAAAGCAGGCGAGCTCCTTCAAACAGCACTTGGCACTGCAAAGGGAGGCGCTTTCTGAGCCTCTTGCATCTTATTGGGTGTGGTACTTGGGGGAAAATAAGCCCATCTCAACCTCTGATTTAAGCTTTCACATAACGCATGATAGGAAGCTTTAGTAAGACTGATCAGGGTCACCTTGGGAAATCCTGGTAACTCCAGCTATTTATGATATAATGTTTTAGCAAAGTTCATGCTGCTGCTTTCTACCCGACGTGTCCTGCTAAGTGGGCTCCTAAACTTTGCCCAGGCTGGAGATAGCTAATGTATCCAGATTGCAGCCCAGACGCCCTGTTGCTGTGGGAGCAGGTCGTGGCCTCAGGGAGAACCTGATGTTCTGCAGGACCAAAGGCAGAGTTGGCAAGTGCCCTGGAGAACAGAGGTACCCACCGCGAGGTCCATGGGGAAGATGCCCAAGGTTATTTATCACACTCAACACACAGGGCACTAATGTTATCATCAATGATATAATATGCATCTGGATCATCTCTGAAAGAGGAATTCTCTTTGGTGGTTTAGAAAACACTTTTGTCTCTCATCTTCTCACTTCATCTCTTCCTTTCCTGATCCCTTCTGTCTTTCTGCACTGTACAAAATACTTGCCCCTGGGACACTTTCCTTAGTCCCTCCTTCCTCCTTCCCCTTTTCTTGATGTGAATCTAACTCTCCTCACACCCTTTCCTCTAGACTTAGCAGACGCCCTTAAAATAGGGTGCATCTCGACTCATTTTTGTGTTTCCTTTTGAAAAGGAATGACCAAACAAGGACAGCCTGTCCCCAAGGCCAGCCAGATCCACACAGACTTTTCTCCACACCACCAGAAGAGGTTTGTCCACCTAGCCTCTAGCTGGCTGCTGGAGTTGTTTGCAGGATGCTGTGGTAACGGTGCAAACACGGCCGTGTCACTCCATTGGGAGCGACTGTGAGGCAGCCGCAGCACCGGGCTGGGCTTGTGGCAGCGCACGCGGAGTCTGGCTCTGGCTCTGGTGCTTTCTGGTGCTTCCAGAAAGGTGAGGGCAGGTGCCAGCTCCCTCGGCTTCCTGTGCGTCAGCGTCTAGACGTGGCTGGGGAGCCTGAAAGCCTCAGTGTTTCAGTGGGCTCTTTCACTCTGTTTTCTTGAGTTTCTTGCAGCTCTTCAGGACAAGGATGTTTCTGCATCAAGAGCTGACCTCGAGGCGAGCCGGCTCACCAAGGTGCCCTTTGCTGTGCAAGTAATGGGATGTCCCAAGATAACTGTAGGTAGCAGATGTAGTGTAGCTCTTCTGCAGCTTCTGGAAACTGTTACTTCATGGGCCTAGTATTCAGGGAGAGCTTTTTTTGCATGACTAATGCAACAGAAGTGCTTGCTAGATGTGAGACGCGTAGATGAGGTATCATTTGCTGGCTTTTACCTACTAAGTTAATTATCCCTCTTTCAAAGACTGGGATTGTGTTGCAAAAGAAAAAGAAGCAGCAAGGTAAGAGTCCCACGTGAAATGGTCTCTGTGCTTCAGGTGGGACACCAGGCACCGGCAGGGCTTTACCGGGGGCTGGCTGAATTCCCATGTGTTCCACCGAGTTCTGCTGAGCGCAGCGGGGATCTTCAGGGTGCCCTTTACTATCCGTTGTGAATTGGATTCAGTGTGACCTTTCCTCGCCATTGGGTGCTGGCTCTGAGTACGCCGATGTGTCACCCGCCGATACCATCGCTCGCTCGGTGTGTGTATGTGTATGTATGTGTGTGTGTGTGCGCAGCCGGACAACACGGAGTCTCCTCAGGTGCTAGGCACCCCGGGGACGTGAGACACAGCCCCGCAGCAGGAGCATGAGTCCTTCGACACCGTGAGCACCAACGATGCTTGGATGTCCTTGGTGTCTCTGGTTGTCAGCTCAGGTTTGTGCAATCCTGGCCTGTTTTGAAGCCCGCTAGGGCAGAGGCAAACACGTGCTGCTTGAGAGAGCTGCACTATATATTTTTTCCAATTAAGAGCAGATGATGTATGACAAAAGGTTTGTCTGAGGTTTGTGATGAGTTTTGGATGAAGATTCAACTCAAGGTTTATTTTATCTGGACAGGTGACTTCTCTCTATGATTACCTCTGTCAGTTCCCTGTAAAATCTTAGTAGTAAATCCAGTAATTCGTGTTGCCATTGGACTGTGAGAGCCCCAAGCGTGCGTGTTTATCTGCTTGCCCAACTAAATAAGCGTCAAGCTGGAAGGTATGAACCGTGAGCAGTGAAAGGTATATTTTCTGACCCACAGCCCACAGAATGAGCACAACAGGGGTACAGTCCTCAAACTGCATGCGGTGTGCGGGCTTGGGGAAAAGGCCAACATTTCATAAGTCAAGGATGTCCTGGTCTTAAGTTTGTTGGTTGCTATCTGAATATAGCTGCCTTTTTCCCTTTTGTATAAATTACCCTGAATAGCCTGTCTGCCAAGTGTGAATTGTTTCTAATTTGGAAATGAAGCTAACCCAGCACTCAGCAAATCCTTAGCCTCTGTGTTCCTGTCCGACGGGAAAGCCCCAGCGAAGCAAAATAAGTGCAGTAGTAGTGATAAGAAATGGCTTAATGAAGGGTGCTCATTCAGGCCTGGCAGGGTGAGGCGGGACATGGCTCCTGGGAGCTGCTCGTGTGCCAGTTCTGCTCCCTTGCCCTCTGTGGGGCTGTCCCTTGTCCCTGGTAGGCACAGGAGAAGTCAGGGGCTGCTTCCCTAGCTGTGGGAAGGAGGGGGCTGTTGTCCATATCCTGCCCTGGACTGGCCCCCGATGCTTGTCCTTGCCTTTGAACGAGGCAAAAAGCAGCTCTGTCTTCACCCCAGCAGCCCTTCCAGCTCCAAGACCTGCCAGAAAGGAGCCGCTCTTGCACCTTTCCCGTTGGAGCTTTTGAAACAGGCTCAGCTCGTTTCATCTGCTGCTTCAGCCACAGGGTGCAAGAGGCTCCCACGAAGGGAGCCGCACAGTTTAGATGAATCTGTTATGTGTATTTTGAAGTATCACTGCAACACAGGCTAAAAATCAGAGTCCAGAATGCATACACAGCCAAAAGATAAGCAAAGTTGCCCCTTTTTCTCCTTGTTTTGTTTTACTGATGCTCACCCCTCAGCAGAGGCAAATGTTTCCTGTCTTTGTGGGTCTTTGAGGCTGTTGCTCCCAGCCCAGCTGTGCTGGAGATGCATCTGTGTAGAGCAATCCAGAGGTATCCCTGAAGAGAGAGCACATCCCAGGCTCGTGCAACAGGCCTCATTTCAGACCCAGAGCAAATAGCCAGTGTCCCACAAGCCTGCACACTCATGGAGCACGGGAAAAGGAGCGGATTTTTTTACTTCCCTTTGTCAGGAAGGAAGGTTAGATCTGTCTAAAACTGCCCTCTTTGTATGATTTTCTATGTTGGTGAGTTGATCCGAGAAGACAGATTTTAAGCATCAACCGGTAAAAATGCAAGGAATTTTTCTTTGCATTTTAGCAATTCATGTCTTTTTACAGTAACCTTTGCTATGCAATGCTGCAGAGTTACACTTCACAAAAAGTAATCTTTGCTGCCCTGCCTCACTGCAGACACATTAAGCAACAACAATCTTTCCAGGCTTATTTATTGTTTATTTCTGTAATAATTTAGCACTTAAAAAAAAAAAAAAAAAAAAACCTCTAGAGGGGCTTTTAAACCTAGAGGGGTTTTTAAACCTAACCTAGAGGTTAACAGCAAACTCCTCTCTAGTTCCTGCATTCTCCTTGTAGCCTCATCTTTATCAGAGAGCCAAGCACTCAGGCATCTTCACTGCTCCTCTTGCAAATATCTCACAGACTGAAGTAAGGTATGTCCAGGTCAACAAACATGTATGAGCAGCGTTGCCTCCCTTGCTCCACTTCCCAAAATCCCTTCCCCACAGAGCACAAGAGTGAACACAGGGAGTTGTGCTCCGGCAGCACTTCAAGGAGGAAAAATAATTTTCCATTTATACTACGCTTACCACCTAACGCCTCAGGTAATTATCTTTTCCTGTCTACGTGTCTGCTATTTTAGGTGCCTACTTATGACATCTAAGGCAAGCATTGCTCAGATCTTTGACTTGTTGATGCTGGTTGTCTTTCAAGTTCTTGAATATTTAAGGGAAGAAGGATGAGCTTGTGGTTTAAACACAAGGCTGGGAGTCAAGAGGTCTGGAGTCTATTTCTGTGCAGTGCCACAGACTTCCTGTACACCCTTGAACCACCCCTGTGACTCTTTGCATTTCTGTCCCCCAGCTACCAAGTGGAGAATAACCCTTCTTCATGCACGCTGCTGCTGGGAGGCCCATTCATGCCGCTCTGAGAGAGGCTCAGGTTCCTCGGGAGAAAAGCGCTTCAGAAATACAGCCCCAGCTCTGTTCTGACACTGCCGGGGCTGGCTAGCCTGAGTGAAACCTCACCCAAAGGGAATGGTATTTGGAAATGTCATCCTTATAATGAAAAATCTGTTTGCCTTTTTCTGTCCCCCGCACCTTCTCCAGTTCCTCCCCTTCTTTCTCTTGCAGCAAGCGGCAGCGCTGTTAAAATATCTCCTAACCCCCCGGGAAGCCCCTGTGCTCGTGGACGTGGGGGCTGCTCGGCGTGGGGATGTGCACGGGGTGCCGGTGCTGCCGCTGTCGGAGCGGGGCCATGGCTGCGCGCAAGGGCTGCAGCGAGTCTGTGTTGGATTTGAAGAGGCAGCCGGAACAAGCGGAGCATTTCCCTGAAACGCTCCTCCTTGGTTTCATTTAAAACAAAGGCATTCCCAGACTCTGACCTTTCTGAGGGTTTGTTTTTTTTTTTTTTTTAATCATCTCTCTAGGGTTTCTGAAGGTGCAGGGCTGCACTGCTTTTAGACACGAGTGTTTCAGTTAATGAATGAATATCGAATGACCCATTACTGAAACCGCATAATACAAAAATTGTAGTGTTTCCATGCAGAGAGGAGAGTGTGCTGCGTGGGAGCTGCGTGTGTCTGGCCCTGACAACTCGCCACCAGTGTTTGTTATTCGAGTGAGTGTTCTCAGGGCCACCCTTGTGCCACGTCCAGCACAGCCACAGCGTGACCCTGCCCAGAAGCACCTGCAGCTTTAAGGACTGCAGGCTCTGGACCGTGTGTGTTGTGGCTCGTGTGTGCAGTGCACCCCAAGGGTGAGGAGCAGGGGGGCCCTGCCTTGTCCCCGGAGCACCGGGATTGCTCCGGGGTCGTGCACTAGCCCCAGGGGCCCGTAGGATAGTCCCTGTGTAGCTGCTCGCTTGCTGCCCTCAAGCTCTGCTGTGTGTGGCTCACAAGGATCCTTGTGTTTGACCCGCCTGTCTATAGAGATCATTGCTTTAAAAAGCCAGTCAGCTTCCTGAGCTACACGAGATGACTAGTGATTTTGTTGAAAGCTAAGAGCCTTCCACAAAATCAGAGCGAACGTGAAGATGTGTGTTTGGGAGAGCAGTGTTGCTGTAAATGCTCTGTGACAGGGAGCTGCTCGCACAGAGTAACCTTGAAGGAGAGGTACTCGTTTGGTGGGGGAGGACGAGAGAAGCAGCAAGGGGTTGCCTCGGGATGTAAAGAGGGGTGCCAAGAAAGGCTAGGGAAGACCCCAGAGGGTCTTCCACTAGTAATGAGAAATGAAAGCAGCCAAGCAAGGTTTGAAACACTCAGCCATGACAACAGCAAGTCGGAGCTGTTGGAGAAGGGAGAGGAACCAGGAAGCCCGGATTAAGAAAGGGCACAGACTTTCTGATTGGAGTGACAAGGTTCAGGGTCCCCCATTTGCCTGCACCAGGTGACAAGTATCACTTGTTTAAGTGGGGCATGTGGGTCATCAGAGGAACCCCTGCACACTGCACATCAACTCTCCTGCTTCTCTGGTGCCTGCTGCGGGCATTAGCTGCCAGGGCAGCCACCCTCGCATCACCCAGCGGGTGCAGGGAGCAAAGGGCTCTTTATCAGGATCTTTAGGAAGTTGCATTAAGTTGCATTAAACCCGTGTTTTGCTCCTTTCCTCTGCCTTCTCTCTATTCTCCCCCAGCTGCTTCGTGCAAAGCGAGGAGAGGAAATGACTACGTAGTATGAAAGGGAGGAGGAGAAGAAAAAGAAACCTGGCAGAGATGAGCAATGATGGCCAAGAATAACGGGAAGGACTGAAAACACAGTCGTAAATCTTCCACTAATGCTTCCCAGCAATGCTGGATGCACACGTTTTGGTGGCTATGCTATAGCTGGTGTTCAACTATTTAATTTTTCTCCTGCAGAACATCTCCCTTTCGCTAGTGGATGTAATTACCAGGTCAGAACTGGCTTATTTAAGTGTGACGGCCTTTGGCAGCTGCCCCTTGTGTTACTCCAGGTCTGAGAAGGGTCGGTATTAAAGCAGCACCAGCTCGCAGTGAGGTTTCTGTAGGTCTGACCTAAGTCAGTGGCGTGGTGCATGTGCCTTGGCGCAGCGCAGAGCCGGGGCTGCCGCACAGAGGAGGTGGAGGACAAGAGGGAAACACACGTGTGCCCCAGGGTGTGAAGTGTCTAGAGAAACCTGCTGCCCTCCCTGGAGAAGATTCACAGAGCCACCTCGGCCAGGGATCGGGTGGGAGTCTGTGAGGCCAATGGGCCATTTCCACCCGTGCGAGGGGCTGGGCACCCTCACCGTAACCTCCGCTTCTCCTTTCAACACATCCAGCAGCCACCGCTCTCCTCCCGAGGTGGGTTCTGCTTTGTCTGCCTCTTTAATTTCAACACGCCAAGCTCCAATTTAGCTTCCTATGCTGAATATTCTACTTAATGTTTGTCCTGCAGAGTAAGAGTTGATTAAATATTTTAGGCATCTGATCCCTTCACTTGAGAATTCGGGTCTCCATGACAACCCGTCTTGCGCTTTGTAGCACCGTTGGTGAGCGCTCCGGAGCCGCCTGTTGTCTGCTGCAAACCATGTAACATCAGGCCGCGCAGACCCAAAGGGAACCGGAATCAAAGCAAAAATATCAAAAGAACTGATTTGTACCGTTTTCTCTAAAAATAATTCTCAGAACTACCATCACATTCCCTGTATGGGAATGTGCTCAGGTTGAGGCTGCCTCATTCCTTGCCTCTCCGCTGGCTCCTGCTACAGACAGGCTGCAGATTTGGGTCTTCGTTGATGTTGGATCTCCATGAGCATTACTGTTCTGGGAAAGAAAGGCAGCTTCATGGGGAAAGTACTTCCTCCAGCATTATGTATTTTTTTTCCAGGCATCCAAACCACCTGCTCCCACGCTGCAAGAAAGCAAAGCCTTTTCTTGCCTAAGCCAGATGGTGCGAGGTGCTTCAGGGTCACACAGTTCTTCTGAACCTCAAAAGTAATCCTACATTTCCCTTATTTGGAAACTTAAAATAGGCAAGTATTATTTTCTATATAGAATTTCAGCTCTGTATTCTGTAGCTGTACTGGCTTTCTAATCAAAAATACCACCTAAATTAATTGGTAGATATTTTTCACTCCACCCTTGAACACATTTTGTTTATGCCTTTCTGCTGCTTCTGGGCACTGCCCTATGTCTGCCTTGGTTTTCTAGTTTGAGTTGTGCCTTCTTCATGTAGGGACTGGCTGATCTGCACGTCGCTTCGCTGCCCTGGGGCCCTTCCAGATGTCAGGTTTCTGATGACCAAGTTTTGCACAAGGTCTACGTGAGTAAAGCTCTTGGCAAGGGTGTTTTTGAGAAGTCTTTGGGTGTCTGACTAGGTAAGTTAAAGTAAGGCTGCATTTTTTCACAATGTTAAATGCTGGGCTCTTTTAAAATCAGATTCTGCAAAAGTGTTTCAAGTTGGCCGTGCCATATCACCCATTATTTCTGAGGAGACTTGATTGCTGTATAGCATATCAGGACTTCCATTCCTCTGAAGAGGAGCAAGCAATCAAGAGGAGCTTGCAATAACAAACAAAGACTGTATCCTCTCTGCTCCTGTTTCATGCTGGATCTTTCCCAAAGAGAAGAGGAGCCAAGAATTAAGTGTGGCCTTAGCAATATGATATCTATACAGTAGTGTTGTTTGGTATTAAAAATATAATATATCCTGGAAACCTTTCCTTTTGTTCTCTCTCCATTTTGAAAATGGAAGCAGTTTTAGAGCCTGGAACCTTATGCTGAGTCCATAAAACACAAATACCATTCATGCTGATTATTTGCTGTTGCCTAAGCCATCCTCTTCCTATTGATGTCTAATGTTTTTTCCTACAACTCTTTGAGATGCTGCCCTAGAACTCTGCTAATCTCTTCTGACTTTGTTCCTAAACCCACTCAGTTTTGCCGCCTCATATTCATCAAATGTGAGTGCTCTTCGTGAGGGAACTTATATAATTTATCTTGTTGATGTCTCCAGGTGGTGTTACTTTGAATATAAAAGCAATCTAATTAGGCCACCTTCTGGCTGCTTCTGATTTAGTCTTTGACTCAAGAGAGACGGAAAATGGGTACGAGCGCGTGCAGACAGTACTGGCTGTCATAGCAGATGTTGCCAAACACCTTTTCTAAAGGTCTGCCTCCTTTCTCCTTTGTTTTCCTTGTTGTGCTTGGGGTGACTCCAGAAAGCAGTGGTGTAATATGATGTAGCACTCGGGAAGAACAGAGTGGTTATGAACAGCCCTTGCCTCGCTTCTGGGTCCTACAGATGTAACTACATGAGATTGGTTCTTCCTGATTCTGTAATTTGATTTTTAATGGCTAAATAGCATCAGAGCATGCCAACCCTATGGTCAGTATTGTCCTTTCACATTCAGAAGCCTCAGGGTTGGTCTTGTGGCCAACCGTTGCTCTACAATCTCAACTTTAAATGAGTGGCACTGTTTCTGAACACCAGCATTTTATACCAACCTGCTACACAGCTTTCTCCAGAGAAGCAAAGTATTTGGTGCCCTTTCTTATTTGTTAGAGGGATATGAAATATCTATTGGACAGTCTTTTCCAACGACTTAATGTGGCTTGGGGACCATATGTGTGATTGCAAATAATGACGCTTTGCATTTCCCACAAAGGACTAGTTAGAATTGGTGCTTCTGAGCACTGTTTTGGGCTGTCGCTGTTTGATTAAAGAGCTTGCCCTGGGTCTGCAAGTGCGGATGCTTTTGGGATGGATGACTCCTGTGCCTTAGAAGAGGTTTCCTGTAACTGAGGGCAACACGTAACACCTTTGAAATGCCTGTATTTACATAGCAGTGAACTCTCCATGGTAGTCTGCTCCAGGCACCTTCCTGTAACCAAACAGGCTACAGAGCTCATTGGCACGTCCCTTATTGCCCTCCTCTTGTAAGATCTGCTTCTTCCAATTTGGTCTTGATTCTGTAACTTTCTGTAGCACTCAGCCTTGGAAACGAGCCTCAACTCAAAGCTGGCTACGAAGACAGTTTACTCGCAGGCTCCGGCTGCGACGTTTTAAAGATGTCTGGGTGCTTCGGGTTTGTAACCATGTCGCTCTTGCAATAAGCAGTCTTTATAATGCACCGTATCACATATTCTGTTAATACCTGTAGATTAAAACAGCTGCCAGACAGCAAAACCTTGGCACACAGGAAAAAAAACAAAGTCCCTTGGACACTTGAATTTGAAGCATTAATTAACTCTCTATCAAGGAGCTGCAAATCTTTAGGCAACTTCAAACAAAGAGCCTTACAGAGCCTTGAGAATTAAATTCACAGCAGGTTCTCAGCCTGTGTTTAGCTTTGAGGGATGGCTGCTCCATTCCACGCTTGAAGGCAACTTGTTGCTTTCCCCAATATATTCCTTTCATGGAAGTCGCTGCCTGTCCTCGGGAGCGTTGCTGCGTGGGGAGGCCGTAGCGAAGCCCCTGCCCGTGGGGCGCGCGGCGCTCAGCGCCCTGCACGTCCCGCTCGCCCGATCTCGCTGCAGAGGAGCCGGCGAGGACCAGCCCCCCGTGCCGGGGTTCTCGTGAGCTCAGCCGCCGGCCCAGCTGCTCTTCAGTAAATCACCGCCTTACTAGATTTCCAGCCTGGTTAGAATATTCATAAACAGAAGAATTGGAGTTACTGACTTCGCTGTTTTGCTTTTTGACCAACTAATTGTTGTAAATTGAATCAACTGAAAGTTAAGTTTCAGTGAGAAGTGTATTGCTGTTGACACAGAAAATTCTTTGGAGCTAACTGTGAAAGCCCTATGCGTGAGATGGTATCAAGATTCAAGTGCAATGTCCTTGCCAGCATGCTCAGACTCCTTTCTTAACATCACTTGCTATCTGTCCTGGGGGAAAAAATCATTTGTTGCTGGGCAGGAAAAACGTATGTTTGGCAACCAAAGCACTCTGTGGGCTTTAGGTGGGATAAAACACAAAGGGAGAGTGGGACTTTCCAAAAGGCAACTTCTCCTTTCACAAAACCTCATTTTCATCTCAGTTATGTGAGAACAACTCGGAGAGCTCTGGACATATTCTCAGCACACGCTGTTTTGCCTCTGACTGTCTCCATGACCAGTTCACACAGAGCTTCTTCCTTGCTTCCGAACAGATGAAATCAGTCTGCTCTCTCCTGCCTTCCTCAGACAGAAGTTACTTCATCCATGGCTGTCATACGCTTCCCAGATAACGTTTTAATGTAGTCCCACCCGTCACGACTTTTCATCGACTTGATTTACTGTCTGGTTTATTGACCTTGCTTTGCGTGGTTTTGCCTCCTTTCCGAACAGCTGTGAACACGTTGCCGTATCGAGAGCTTGCATGCTGCACACCAGCACCTTGCCCTTTCGTGTTCAGAAATCTCCAGGGAAGCCCCGGTGCTGTTAAACTTTAATGCTTGGGACCTTATGTCACGCTCAAGACACTCCAGGCATCTTAATGAAAATGTGGGAATTAATTCAGGGTAACTGAACAATATTCGCTAAACCACCAGGCCTATAAAGGATAGGTTAAAAAAAACTATTTATTGAGAGTAATGTCCCTGGCCTCCAAATGATCAGAGATTTAGGACAGATGTGATATTTGGGGGAAGAGATGGCATGTCCAGCGTCACCTCCATCTTGCTCCTGTCTAGACCTTCATATTTTCCCATGCCAACAGGTTTCTATTTCTTCCCCACTGACAGAGTGAGAGGCTGCGCTCTCAGCAGCCGAGCAGCCCTTGGAGTGCTGGCTGGATCCATCTACGTCCTTGTAGCCCCTCGCTGAGTGTGTGATTTTCATCCCCTTGCTGCTTTGGCCGGCGCATGGACAGCTGGCCGGTGGGGAAGCGGAAGGAACCCGACTGCAGCGGCGGGAGGAAATGACTAAGAGCGGGAGCGGAGCTGAGATCACGCTCGAACGCGGGCGAAGGGCGGCAGCACCCGGTGGCAAACACCGGGCACCGGAGGTGAGGAGGGTAAGGGATGGACAGAGAAAATAGCTGCGGCTTAAATCGCTTCTTACTGTTGAAAAGCACCTCTGCCTGTTGGACCTTGTAGGCAAAGACGGTTGAGGTAAAAACACAAATGTGCTGAGTCAAGGAAACGGACAGGAAATAGTGGCTTGTGGCCAACAGACCCTGTAAATTAGCTTTTGTGCAGCTTGGAAAGGAAGATGAAAATTAAGAGATGAGGCATGGCAACCTGCTGCCAGAAGTGTCCCTGGCAGACATCACCCTTTCTGGCCCTGATTTCATCCTGGACAGCCAAAATTAATCCAAATGAGGAAGAAGACAGACGCGGTGTGCTGGGGCATCCGGCAGGAAGAGCTGTGCGGATGGGCAGGGTGGCTGCGCAGAGGCCACCGGGTTGGTGCTGTGGGGCAGAGTGAGCAGGCGGGACGGAGGCAGTGGCAGTTCTTGCTGCCCAGCCCTGCACCTTGGGCCTGCCCCGTTCCCTGGTGCTCCGAGAAGCCTTCCCAAGGAGCCTCCCACGCCACTTTCCCAGTGCTGCTTTATCGGCATGTCGATAAGCTGCCTTGTTGGCACTCCTGAGCTGAGGAGCGCGGCCGTGAAGCTCCGGAAAGCTCTAGCCTTCCTCTAAGGCAGAATTAGCGGATGAGCTTTCCCAGGCCAGTTTTAGTATCTCAGAAGCTCCTGAGAGCCACTTCGTCTTATCCAAGCTCTTAGGCCAGCGCCGCTGTCCTGTCTCGCACGCACAGTAAGAGCACTTGTGCTAAGTGGGATGTCTCCTGATTTGGGTTGCAGAGCAGTGTGTTCTGGGATGAGCGGATTCACTGGGTCATGGCAAGAGTTTGTGGTTGAAAAAAAATGATTTTAAATTATTAATACTCTGTCAGAGAAAAAAAGCCATAATATTGAATTATGCATCTTTTATCATGAGGTCCTATAAATGAGCTACTAAACCACATCCAATTCTTTCAAGTCGTTTTATGGATCAGTTTTACAAAGCATTTTGTGTTCCTGCTGAACATAAACAGCCTCTCATATCTCCACCTACTGCACCAAGTATCTCCTGATTAATTCATGAAGTCTATAACATTCAAAAGGGAGAAGCAATGCATGTTAAGCCCTCCCATAGCCTTGGCAGAGCAGGCAGCTCTGTGTTCAAGCCCGGCAAGCCGGCTCCTGGGCAGTTTTCCTTCAGCATGGAGCAGCTCACTGCTCCGTTAGCATCATCCCTGCCAGGGCAGCGGTGCCTCTCAGCCGGTCTCGTCGTCAAGGCGAATGCTGGAAGCAGAGGAGGCAGCCAAATGAAACGTGCTCACTCGAAGCTTTATCCGTGCGTGGATCAGGTCCTAGGCCACAGCCCTCCCCGTCGCGGGGACCCTGAGGACACGAATTGCCCCGAGCCGCCCAGGACCCGGCCCGGCGCCAGGGCTGCTTGGGGCGCAGCGCCCTGCACCCGCTCGCACGGCGCGAGCCCTCGTGGCCTCAGCCCCGCCGGCCGCAGCCAGCGGAGCCAGGGCAGTAACCAGGGCTGCTGCCCGCCTGCCGGAGGGAAGGGCGAGCACGAATGGGGGAAGGCCCCATCTCCCGAGGCCTCGCAGGCTCCCGGTTGCTGGCCAGCTCGCAGAGGCCGCCTCCTGCACTCGCCAAGCGTGCGCTCTTTGGGATTTCATTACTCACGAGCCGACAGCTCTTGGCCAGCCATCCTCTGAAGAAGGGGAAGAAGGAAGAGCATCCTCAATGAGATTTTTGCATGCATCGCACTCGGCGTGTCCCCTTCCCATCCAGGCTGGTTACCTGGCTCGTGTGAGCAGCCCAGCCTCAGGAGCCCCTGGGGCGCAGGCGGGTGCAGGGTGTCCCTGCTCCTGCGAGGACGCTCCTTGCACACGGGCAAGGCTGCAGCTGCAGCGGCTGCAGCCCGGCCCACACTCCGACCAGCCTGTGCAGGGACCCGCTGGCCCCGTGTGCTCAGGATGGGCTAGTGCCGGTGCGCACTGAGAGCCCCGTCACCCTTCTAAACGAAGCAGGCAGCTAAAAAGGACTGCAGGGTGGGAGTGTTACTGGTCTTGTTATTCTCTTCCCCCAGAGGCTCCAGGCACTCGGGATTCCCCCCACACTCCTAATGCTCACTTCCTTCAGGGAAAAAAGCTAACAAATAGGAAAGGGCAAGGACGTCCAACACATCCTTCTGGCAGTGTCCCTTTAACTCAGGTGTCAGCTGGAGGGGTCTTGCCACTCTTTCTTCCCTTGTTCCCTTAAAATCCCACTGGATACCATAGCAACAGCTGGATCACATGGGCCCTGTTGTGCTACCTCCAGGCAGATGTGAACAATGCTGGCTCGCAGCTGACACCCTGCAAGTGCTGGGCAGGAAAAGCGCCGAGTGCAGCACGCCTTTTCTGCGGAATAAATCCCAACAAATGCTTTCCGTCATTTCTTGTGACACAAGTAAATCCAGATCGGCAGGCAAAACAGATTCAGGTTACTGCCTGGCTTAGTGAGAAGATCATCGAAGTCGTTGACATTTTGCAGTCCTTTTTTTTCACCTCCCATGTAAGCACTTCGTGGAAGGCTGGGGCTGAAGCACGTTGCCGTATTGAGCTGTGTTTGCAGCACTTGAGCTAATACCACCTCTGGCTTATTGACAGGTTGGTCCTGCTGCTGAATTGATTGCAACCCTTAGTATTTTTTGGAAAGTTGATTCCTAAGAAGGTATTCAGAACTTCTGAGTTGAATGTTCCATATTCAGTTGTGCTTTAATTATTTTCTGTGTGTTTTCCATGCATGTAGCAAACATTTGAAATAATGCAGGTCAGTTTGGTCCAGTGACTGCAGCCTTGCTTTCTAAGTGATAGAGCAGAGCTTTTCACTTGTCAGGTGAATGTTTAATGATGTCAACCCTTAGTGGAAGTGTACATAGTCTTTCTCCTCAGCTAATATAGAAAATGTATGTACAGCCTTATTTTTAGGCAAGCAAAAAGTAATGATTCCCTCGATCTGATTTCTACTTTTTAGTATCTCTCCTAATTTCCTCCCATATAACACTAAACCATGTGCAGTCTTAGCTGTGTTGTGCCCTAGGTTCAAAATATACCCTGCACAGGATCTGCAGCTCTGATGGTGATTCATGAGTTCCTTAATTCTGAGTCCTTACAGGGGGCAAATAAACTGCTGCATCGTGCAGCACGAGGGGAGGATGCAGGCACAGGCCTGTAGGTCCATACTGCACTCCACAGGGTAGTCTCCTCACCTACCTTTACTCTGTTTGTGGCTCAACCTGAGGAAAAATAAATCCAGAAATTTGCTTCTTTCTGTCTTAAGGAGAGTTAAACCAGACTACATTACAAATTACCTGGCACTGCATAGCTGACTGCATAGTTTAGTTGACTGCATGGACCCAGTACTGGTCTTATAAGCCATATTAAATGCAAATGGAATAACCAAGTAACGGTGACTTCAGCATTAGCTCCTAGGAGCATGGATTGCATATAGACAGATTTAAAGTTGGGAATAACAACTATGCTTAAAAATGGAAACAACTTTATTGTTTTATTGGTCGTCACTGTGTGCAAGCATTTTTGCTCAAGATTCCTGGGCAGACCATGTATGTTGTGTTTATGGAAGGACGAAGCTGTCCCAAAAGCATACCCGTAATCAACAAGAGGCTGCTTCGTCTCAGATCTGTTTACTGACCTTTCACCACCACAAAATGTTTTTCTTTTGCTGTCTGTGGTAAGAGAAATTCCAGCAAATTGTGATGTGTGCAATTAGCACAGGACTAGCGGCAGGGCCAGCGTAAATCAGAGTAGCTGCAGGATGGAGATGCACTTACTGACATCAACAGCGGGTCTGGCCCCAGGAATGCAAAATAAGATTTGCTCGGCAGAATGAGGCTACTGTTCACCAGAACCCCATGACCAGCCTTTGCACGGTGAGAAAATGCAGAGTTAATAGGATTTTGTTATTAGGGAATTCGATCCACTGCTGTACTTCATTTTTATGTTGGAGCCCAACAGATATTTAGCATCTGCAAAGTACAAACTATAAGAGCATTTTGTACTTATTTTTGAGATTTTTCCCAAGCGTCCTGCTGTTCTTCCAGTACACGGAGCATGCCAGGGCCTGCTATGGATACACAGGGACAATGCAGGAGGAAGGGGCTCTGCCTGCTGAGGGTGCCCGGCTGAGCTGCTGCAGAGCTCACGGACCTAATTTGCAGCTTGCCCCTCTTGAGGCTCAAAGCACATCAGCTTCCCCACCGTTGCTGTGACACCCTTCACAAGCATCCAAGTGCAAATCAGAGAAAACAAGCAACACCACTTCTTAACAAAGACTTAAAATAGAAGTGTTCTGCCCTATTTTTTTTTAGCTACTGTCATTTTGATATTCCTGTATACAGAAAATGCAGTGTGCCACTCTGCACAAGAGCTCTGTTTTCAAAGATCCAGGGCTGCCCCCAGCCCAGCAGCCCTGTCCCATGGGGTCCCCAGCTGGCCTCACTGAAAGCAGGCACCGTTTAACAGTCGCTCAGAGCAATCTTTCTAAGCCTTGAGCAGCAGAACCGTTCAAATAATAGTCATTGCCTGCCTGGCTCTTTTCATGCTCTTGCCTCGCTTGGCACTGCAGTAATAAGGAGCCTCTTTAGCAGGATAATGTGCACTTGCTGCCGCTCACCCTTCCTGTCATTTCCAGGAGCTAAGGACACTGCTGCAGTCCAAGAACAACAGGCATTCCTGCTGCCTTCGAAGATACCTTGGCAAAGCCCTCTGGTAGATGAGAAGGAAAAGTGAGCAGTTCAATGCAGTCCCCAGGCAGCATCGCCCACGTCTGGCCTTGACTGTGGATGTGGCAGCTCTTCCAGTCGGCTCGCCCATCTTTGACCTCACGAGCTTCTCAGGTACTGCCTTCTGCTCCTGCTTGCACCAACACGTGTGAAGGAGAGGCCTCCTCCTGGGGAGGAAAGCAGAGGTTGTCAATCCCCCGTGCTTGCTGTAGCATCTGCACTCTAAGGGGGAGCGTGTTGGCAGAGTGGTTTTGCTTTTCTCTCCATGGGTTACAGCTGTTCTCGAGCAAACTCTTCTGCCCTTCTCTTATTTGTCTAGCTGACTGCAAACATTTCAGGCTGTCTCAAATGGTAGTCTGGTAGGACAAGAAATCCTTCCCACCAAGAAGTCTGTCATTTGGCAGACAAATAACATCATTGCTTAAGTATTAAAAGAAATAATAAATCTTCTGCCCTCTGTGTCATACAGCTAGCCTGGGTTTGTGGAACTTGCAGCTGTTTTTCAAGAGGGAGATTTATGTGGAGAACTAGAGTGCCTGTAAATCTCTTCCCCATAGATGCAGCCACCCCCTGAGTTGAGTCTCGGCCCTGGTAAGAGCTGTTATAACATCCAGAGCTTATCAGCAGTAATAGAAGAGACTGTCCACTGCTTGTCCACTCCTCATTAGGGTCTCTCTGAACTAGGGAAATATCAAAACTAAAGCAGAGCCACCATCAGACTCCATAACAGATTCAGAAGCATTTGTACTGAAGGTCTGCAGTGTGTTCCTCTTTCTGTGAAACTCCTGTTGGATATATTGACAGAAGAGGATGCTGGATGAGACAGAAAAGAAGCACTTCTACATGTGTGGGATTTTCCAAACCAGATTCCATATAATTCTGCCAGGCTTTCAACTCATTTGAATGTTTCCCCATGTCTTCAGTAAGAGCATAGATCTAGCACTGTTATAAAGGACTTATTTCAACCCCATGGACAGTTTTCATTGCATGTAATACAGCTGCAGCTTCAAATTTGTGCTGAGGGTTTTAGGTTTCAGAACAGATTATAAGTGCAAAGAGGAGCATGTTCAAGACAGCACACAGCTCTAGCAAGAAATAGATCACTGACTCATGTGTGAGTATAAAATCAGAAGCTAGCTGGCAAGCTGTCTTAGTCAGCATGGGCAAGGTACTAGTGGTGTCATCTTCAGCCTGGACATGGTCCTGGATGGTTTCACCAGGACCATCAGCGTGGGCTCAGAGGGTGCATCTGCGAAGGCAGAGAGCAGGCAAACCATGAAGAGGATGCACCTCCTGATGAAGGTTGTTCAAATCCAGGACTTTCTCACTGGCTCTTGTCCTTGGGCACTCAGGGGGGAAGGTAGAAGCTGAGGGATGAAGTGCATCATGGCTGCAATTTCTTTACTCCGGCTATGTAGAAATTGTCCAGTCATAGAATGGCAGAAATTTGCCTATGGCTCTCCAGCCTCTAGCACTGCCAGGTCAGGAACCATGCCCAGCTTTGAATCCACCTCAGATCAGTCTGGATTTGAGACCAAACAGGACACCCTGTCTCAAACACCAAATCAGGAGAGCGGCTCCCACCTCGGGCCAGAGTGAGCCCAGGATGACCTGCATACAGAAGAGCCTCCGCGTTAACGTGGCGGCTTGACACGAGGGGGAGATGCTGACGGCCAAGGCAAGATGCAGAGCATGCAAAAGAGTCCTGCTCAGCTTCTAGCTCATATTGCATCAAGTAAAGAGAGGGAGGAAAGATGCCTTGTGTCTTCTTCTTCGTCTTTTTTTTTTTTTTAACATAGCATTATGCAGAGGGGAAAAAAAAAAACTTAATCCCTTCCTTTTAGCAAATCCATTATGTTTCTTGGAGGGTTAAATCCTGCTTGCCTCAAACAAACGAGTAATCCAATTGGCTTCAATGCGACAACTCCCCAAAGGCAAACAGGATTTGACTCCCTCCAGCGTGTAGTACACAGGTCCTGTGAATGAGCTGTTTGCAAGGCTGGCTGCTGTGTGCGCTGGGGCTGCCCCGCAAGCCCGCGGTGCTTGTGTCAGCTGTGCTGGTGCTGATGGCTTGAGCGGCTTCCTGTGGCTCCCGCTTCAAACCAGGTCCTCTCGCCTCTGACTGCAAATTTGGCCATGCTGGCTTTGTAGGCTGGAGAGAAAAGGGAGGAGGGGAAGGCGCTCTAGGAAAGCAGTAGTTAGGGGCCATTTACTTTTACTGGATGCTTTTATTTCTGGAGAACCACATAATCTCCTAGGACACTTGCAGTACTGTAAACTCTATAATATAGGGGATAGAGAGACAGAGCACGTAACTGAATCACTTCTTATAAACTTCCCCAGGTTCCTGGCACCAGGGGCCTCTCCTCTGCTGCCAGACTCCGTCCCTATCCTCTCCCACAAGAAAGCAGCCATCGGAGCCCACAGTTTGTCTCACATTGGCTTCTGGCAGCGCAGGCTCCTTGCAGAGTGTTTCTTCCCTGCGACACCTCCGCCTGCTTCACGGAGGAGGCTGGATGAGACAGCCCCAGCAGCACCTCCAACGCGTCCGCCAGTCCGGGAGGAGCAACCTGCACAAAAACGGTCACGCTGGCAGGAGACCCCGTCAAGGAGGTGGCCCATGTGGATGAAACCCGTTCAAGGAAAACAGTTTCAGTGATGCAACTTGGCGAGCTGAAGAAATGTGGAAAATCACCCGCAGGCTGCTTAAAAACAGTCAGATACAGAGGGGCACTGTGTCCAAATAGCAAGAAAAAGAAGGGAAGATTACAACCAAGTGATGTATCAAACTCATTGTATATTGATTTGACTGTGCCCAACGTCAGGCCTAGACAGACTGTAGAAGTCTTTGGGTCCTTCTTTTCTTGCCGTAATTGTTCAGACTGTAGCCTCCCACTGCCCCATATTCCCTAGGAGACAGCAAGCAAAAGATGACTTGCATTTTCAGAAGAGTATTTGCATCCTGCTTTTTTTTTTTCAAAAGTAAAACCTACAGAAGGAGAGGGGGAGTGCAGAAAGCTGTTACATAAGCAGGGAGGATAGGGGCTTCTGATGAGGGCTCGGGCTGCAAAACAAATAGTCAGAGCAAACAGAGATGCAGCTACCTGGAGCAGAGCTGAAAGCGGCTTGGGGCTGTGTTTCCAGGGTACTTCTTCCCTATTTATACGGATAACTCGTAAGGCTGTGCTATTGTAACCAAGCTATAGAACACCAGCACGTACAGTGCATCCCACCAGGAGGGAACGTATTGGAAACTGGCCCAGCAGTTTTTAACATGTGTTGTTCATTACTAAATGCAAGTGTGATGCATTAAGAAAAAAAAAAAGTCTTTGCATTCAGAAATGGACCCCAAAGGAGAATGCTGGATATGAACACCTCCTGTGTGCAGGACCAGGCTGGATTTCGGATTGCTTTGGGAGCCTGTAGCCTTGTGCCTCTCTGCTTGTAGGAGAGGCTCTTCCTCCCCCTCTTCTCTGCCTGCCTCTTTCCATAGGCAGGTCCACATAATCCATGACTGTTTAAGAGAAAGCAAAAAAGTGGCACAGCTTCTTGAACTGCGCACAAGGCCTTTGATTTCTGTAATGTTTGGTAAACATGACAAAGACTCCCAAGCTGTGGAAGAACGAGGACCATTGTTAAAGGAGGCAGAAGTCACCCATGAGCTGGTCTGCTCTTTTCCCCAGATAACATTAGGTAATTGCCTGGAGAGCGTCTTTCTTCCTACAGTTTTCCTTTCTTTTCTCCACCATTTCTAAAATTGCTGCCTCAGAGCTTCCTAGAAGTTCACTGCAGTGAGGTAGTCCCAATCGCCCAGATAGCTGCGCCAATCTTTTTCTTATGATTAAAATATTTGTCTTTAATCTTAGGAAAAGAACACAAACACATTTAAAGTCTTGGAGTTAAAGGTCACGTACAATGAAATGCTGCAGAGCGTCCCTGGAGAGGCGAACGGGAGCGAGAGGCCGTGCTGGCGGCCGCGCCGGGCAGGAAGGGAGGCCGCATTCCCACCACACAGCCCTGGATTAGCCTGCTCCAAGGGTGGGAGCTTCTGCGTTCAGGGTGTGCAGTCCTAGGGGGGAAATGTGAAACGGGGTAACCCTGGGCCTGGCTTCTGAGCCACCAGCTTGTGTTCACCGGGTCATAAACTGTTCATTTCTGTGAAAAGCAAAGGCAGATATTTCAGAGAAAACTTCCCCCACTTACGGGGGCAAAAATACAAGTCTGGTAAGTGTCTCTCATTCTAATACCAACCACCAGGGTTAATAAACACCTTCACAAACATATATGTCCGGAGGGACAAATAACAGGGCCTTTGCTGGAAGATACCCTGTGTTCAGCCCCAGTGCCTGAGCACATTTGGTGGCCAGGAAAGGACTCGTAATCCCTTCCTGATAACCCTGTGAAGACTGGAGCTTAACCTCGGGCGACCTGCGCCTGCTCAGCCTGCACGGGGCTCTGCTCCAGCAGTGGGACCAGCTACAGGAGGCTTTGCTTTTGCCACGGTTTGGACAGATTTGGGGGAGGTAAATGTGCCCGATGCGGAGGGAGTTGGTACCTCCTGCTCATTAACCCGAGTGGCCGCGGCTGAAGCAATGAGGGGCAGCCCTGATTTCCTCTGCTCCGGGCGGAGGCGGGAAGGGCAGCGACCGCTCTCAGCGCCAGGAGCAGCTGGGGTCACCGCTCCGGGACACTGAGGCTCTCTGTCTCCTATGGAAAGTCTGCGGGCTGCTGGTTGGCTTTTCCAGCGATGTGTATTTTTATACATGTCTGTAAAAACAAACACAGCTTACGGCACTGCCACACAGAGCAGTTACCCCGTGTCCACAGCGTAAAGTCAACACGCTCGGGCCCAGCAGTGACTCATTTTCTTCTCGGCGCGCTCCTCCACGAGCCTCACAATGGCTGCAGCGGAAGCGGCCGAATTAGCCGTGTTTCCTGCACCACCGTCGGCGGCTTGTTTTTCCTGGGACTCCGTCCCGCTTCCGTTCCCAGCGGTCCGGGTGCCGGGTGTGCGGGCAGCTCCGTGGCGCGCACGTGGAGCAGGGAGCCGAGCGTTCCCGCCGGGCGCTGCTGCGCTCCCAGCAGCGCCCGCGGAGCCAGTGCCGGCTGCTCCGGCTGCACGGGCTGCGTCCCGCCTCGCCGCGCGCCTCTCCCTCCAGCCAGGGGCAGGTGCTGCCAGGGTGACTCAGCAGGGCGCACAGGAGCCCCAGCCCTTGCTGGATAACTTGACCCACTTCCTTCCAGTCAGATCTAAATCCCAGGTTTCAGGCGGAGGTGTGGGGTGGAAGGAGCCTCGGAGGCTGCTGAGCTGCTCGGATGAGCGCGTGGGCAGTGGGGTCACGGGGATGGCGCTGGAGCCCGAGGCGCAGCCCCGGGCAGGGTGCAGGGCGCTCGCCTTGGCACAAAGGGCACTACGCAGGGAAACTGCCTGTGCCGGGAAATCAGGGTTCACTGCCTTGGGAACGACGGATTTCTTTTTTTTTTTTTTTTTTTTTTCTGAGGGAAAAAGAGGTCTGAAGGGACAAGAGGTTGACGATCTACTACTTCACAGTCTGCCTGATCAAGCATAATTTTCCAGCAATGCTTATCAGTGCCCAAACTTGTTTTTCTTCGGAATGTAATCTCTAGCAAGGTCATGTGTGGTGGCTGAGCCTCCAAAGGACCTTCCTGTATTTGTGAAGATACTGAATCTTAGTCGCTGCACTGAAAATTTGTGATTATTTACAAGGCTGGTGCGGGGAAGCTGGGCTCACCACAGCTCTAATACGCTTGTCATACTTTCCGCCAGAGCAGAAGGAGATTTCCACGTATCTCTAGGCTAAGCTTCTCCCTGCAAGAAGTTTTCCTTCTGCAGAGATGAGGAAACCGAAACAAGAAATGATTTAGTGGTTTTCTCGTATTCACACAGTGATTTGAACCTATTTACTGCCTCTGGTGGAGGAAGGCAGGTTTTGTGGCCGAAACTAGAGGCTGGGTCATTGGGTCTGAGTTGTTAGGCTTTTGGTGACCTCAAAGAGTTAGTGCTTCCTTCACTCATCCTTTTGTTTAAAGCACTCTGAGCATGTTTGGGGAGATCCCAGAGCCCGAAATGGTATAAAAAGCTACAGCTGCTCTACTAATAATTCTCTACATGCCTTAGAATGAAGCACTTTATGAACTTGCAGGCTTTCATAGAAATCCTTTATCTTTGTCTTCTTGCACCCTCAGACTGGCTGCTTCATCATAACAATAAACCGAGTGTCCTGCTCGCGGTCTCCCTCACACAGATCTCCTTTATGAACACGAGCAGCCTCGCTGAAGTCAACTAAGCCCCTCGCATGCATAAGAAACCTTTGTGCGCTGTGGCAGTTCCAACTGTCGGCCCCGGTCGCGCTCTGTGTGATCGTGTTTCACAGATATGTGCATTCAGCCCTTCCCCACTCCCTATCTAGAAGGCATCCACCCCTCTGGATACACAGGGAGCAAGCAGCGTGTGACGGTGACGCGCGGCCCTGCAGCTCTCTGAGGCTTGAGGCCTGTGAGGAGGAGCAGGGCGCAGGAACAAACCACTAATTCACAGGCAGCCTGCAAACATGCTCTGAATGTGCTCTGCCTTGTGAGTAATCAATACCTAATGTTACCGTCACAGCATCGTGGTTTCAGAAATACCGTCTTAAAAGTATAAAGCACTCAAAGGATTAAAAATAATCTCTGGATGTCCTGCTAAGATGAATGGGACTTGTTTGCACAGAGTCCATCCTGTGCTGTTCTCTCCAGCTGCAGCACACAAGACAGTGCTCTGCTGTCTTGTACCTCCAAATGAGCATCTACCCCCACAGAGCAGGAACAATCCTCATCGGAAATGAGCAGCCCCATCACCAGTTTAAAGGGAAAAGAAAGCAAGTCAGCGCGCAGAGCCCTCTCCTCCTCAGCTATGACGTTCCTGCACCGAGCGCTGCAGTTGCCTCCCCGGCGCTGCTCTGCAGGGGAAGGAGCCGTGCAGCACACACGCCAGCTCATCACATTCACATTAACACATAATTAGCCCAGAAGTTTCTGGAGATCCCATATGGCTCCAATCATATCATTACTAACAGCAGCATGTCGTATCATCCAGCAACAGCGGGTCGAGCCCTGACCTTTGCTCGGCGTACATGTCTGATAATAACAGGTATTATTTTTGGCTAGAAATTGATGTGCACTTTATGACTTAGCTAATTCTTTTTTTTTTTTTTTTTTTTTTTTTTTTCCACTAGGAGGGATTGGTCTTTGGGGGGTCTCTTGGCTCCATGGGTGAGCTCAGCACAGTGAAGCTGCCTGGATCACCAGCTCGGCCTCAGAAGTGAGTAAGATCCTGGCTTGCCGCCAGTGCACAGAGCGGTGCCCTGGCCGCACGACCCGGGGGAAAAAATGCAGAGACTTCAGCTGGGCAGACGGCTGCCCAACAGCAGCGCAGACGGGGCAGCCTCACCTCAGGAGGCAACGCCACGCGGGACGACCTCCTTCCTCCACGGAAAGGCGGCGATGCCGACGGCAGCCGCTCGTCGCACGCTGCCCGTGCTGCCTGCTCCGTCAACGCGCTGGCCGCGCTGCTGCCTCCCTCTGTGCCTGCCCCCGTGGTCAGGGCGCTCGCGGCTGCTGCCAGAGTGCACGAGGCAGCACGTCAAGCTGTCAGGCTTTCTGCCCTGCTCCATCTCTGCTCCTACAGCAGCATCTTTGGTGTCACTATCCCATGGGTTTGCCCTCTGTCCAGGCTCCCGTTCCTTTGTTGGGGAGCACACCAGTTTTGCAGGAAGGGCAGCGGGGGCCTTATGTCTTGTTGAATGTGTAACGCCTTGGCCAGTCGCCCTCCGTTCTCAGCATGCTAGGCTTGGATGTTCGAGCACAGCACTGGCTTCTCACTCTTCATCCATCAAACGTGGCCCAATGCACAGCCCCAGCCGAGATGTTTTCGGAGGACAGTGTCCTCGTGGCCAAGTGTTGTGCAACTCCCTTGGCCCTGCCTCCTCCCAGCGAAGCTAAGCGAGCGCACACCCCGCATAGGGCCTGTTAGGAAGCTGTGCTCTGCAGTAGCCTCTCCTTCAGGAGACGGGCGATGTGTCAGAGATGATTAATCCTAACCACAGATAAAACTTCCTGTCTTTAAATAGTTTGAGAAGATAAATAACTTCTATAATAAAACGCTATCCCACAATGGGTTTTTGGTCTATGCCAGGAACTTTTGAGTTTTAGCGCTGGCTTTCAGACAAAGTCCCTGTGTGACTGAAAGCAGAAGCCTGATTTTTTTACAGGGAAGAGACACCCGGAGTTTTTTTCCCAGTCCACAGGAGTTCCAATTACTCAGCCTCTGCAAACATAACCCCGCTTCTCTGGCCACTTCTTTGGCTATAAACTAAATATACATTTTTCCATGCAGATGCATTGAAAGAGAGGAGAAACTACCAGCAGTCAGAAGGATTTCTGGTGATGCAGATCACGGCTCAGAGCAGGTCACAGCCGTGCAGCCTACCTGGACCTGGCCTCACAGGGCCCACTCTCGCACCACGCTGCCCACCAGCACCCAGTCTTCCTCTGGAAGATGCACCCAGCAGACCACCTCCTCCCTGAATCTGGGTCACACACGCGTTTACTGCTGCTCACTTGCAAGCTCTGGTTCAGAGCCCATTAAAGCAAGCCAGACTCTTTCCTAATTTAAGAGGGCGGGAGTCGGGGCCTGCAGGATGCATGTTCCCCAGCCTTCCCCACTTGTGGCTAGCACAGTGGTGATCTAAAACGCAGCTGCTTTCCGAGCGTGTGTTTACACATCTGGGAAAGTCTTGGCCCCTGGAAGATAAAGGACTTTCCACCACGGGCACTGTCCAAGTGGAATTTAAAAAACAACATACAGACCCCTGCAAGTAGCTGCAGTCCCTGCGTTTAAGTTCTGTTTAAAGCTGCATAGAAATGAGGAGAGCGTGAGTTGTATTGATTTTCTTCGATTCCCTTCCAGCAGACAAATTAGGAGAGGATGCTGTGACCACCAAACCTTGTGGCTGAGGAGGAATAAATGGAAGCAGAAAGTACTGCTTGTAGGAGGCTTGTGCTTGCCAGGACATTTAGAAAGAGAGAGTGGTGGAGATTGAAAATCTCTAGGAGGAAGAGCTTAAATTTGCTTAAGGGACTTTTCTAACATGCAAAATAAATTGGCTACATGCTGGAAATTCACACTAAAGATAGCTCCAGCAAATGCCGGAGTATCACAGAGCCTCCAGAACCTCAGTGTTTTCCCCCAAAATTTCCACCTTCCCTGGCTTGGGAGCCCAGACAACATGACACCAGAACGCTGGGGCTCGGGGTGCCCAGCTCTTCTCAGGGTGCAATGGGACCTCTGCCCAGGCTCGCCTTGCACAGCTGCTTTTTCTGCTGCAATTTAAAACCAAATGGTCCAGGCAGCAAATTCCTTATTTTGTAAGTGGTAACACTTGCTTTTTTTTTATTCAAAAGGCTGGCAACGTGGGTCTCATATCCATGAAGAGAATTGTTGTCAGAAGGTCTCCAAGAAGATTTCTCCAAAGAAGTTTTTCTGCTAGAAGGTACTCCAGGCTACAGACAACATATCTCAGTGCACAGGTAATATTTTCCATTCTTCTTTTCAACATGGGAATCATTTATCTGATTTAAGTGTAACATCTACCATTAGATGAGACATCATACCTCAAAACAGGCTTTAAAATGGTCTTAATATTTCAACTCTAAGAGATGAAATTTAGACTCCAAATGTCATATTTAAACTCCTAAATATAAGTGGCCTGATTTTCCAGGGTGCTAAGCATATGCAGTGCCTGTTGATTCTGAGATATGTGGGTGCCTGCCAACCATTTTGGAAAACCAAGCCTTTTGACTTAGTCATTTGCACACAGATACCTCACTTCACACAGCCTTGTGTGAAGGCACAGGGTTTGAGACCCTTCCTAGCATCACACAGTCCTCCTGCAGCTTTATCAAAAAGTCCCTTCCATTAAGAAGCACTCATGGCCTACTCCCCTCCAACCCTATATTTTAGATGCTGCAGTAAGGTTCATTTGAGATTGGTTTTGCAGAAACAAACAACTAAACCACATCATCTTAAATTATTCCTCTGTATTTTTTTTCATGCAAAATAAATCCTTTCATAAACACTTTTAAAGGTGCTCCTTGTGAAGAGAGTAACCTCATTTTTGTACAGCAATTACTAGTTGCCCTCAAACAGAAGGGAATTTGTGCTGTAGAACTATTGTCCTTGGTACAGAGGACACATTTCACTGGGAAAGACAAAGTTAAATACATAGCAAAGTTAAGTACACAAACTGGGTGCCAGCCATGTTTGAACAGTACCACAAACTAAATAATGCTAGAAAATTAAAAACGAGCACTACTTCTTTACTCAAATCTAGATTTATTGTGCTTATGCCATGTGGTGCTTGATCAGAAAGGAACAGACATGTGTCTGGCACGAAACAATGTGCTTGAAAGCAGGTCAGTGCCAGGTATGTTCGCCAACTTGTTCAAACACCACCTCCTAATTGGTTGGGCAACTGATACAGAGGAAAACAAATGTGCTTTAATCCACAGAGCTTATTCTAGCTCAGCATTACTTATGGTGTGCACTTTCATCTTAGAAAACTCTCGTATATGTTACATTTATAAAGGCGACCAAAATTCCTTTGCTGTGATTGATATTCATATACTGGCAGTGATTTTAGGGGCCTTACCCTTGGACTTTCAGGGAGAGTTAGCAGGATATGTTGCTTGCACAAGTCTCTTTCCATCCATGGAGTTCTTCAGGTTCAAAAGAGGCAATGCATATGTCAGCACTTAGAAAGCGATTTTGACATCTTAAAGTGGAAAGTATTTATGGGAGGTTATAGAGAGTCTGGTATGAATGGTGTAGCTGAAGGGATCTCAATAGAGGGTCAACAGTAACAGATAATTAATTAGAAATATCTCTCAGAGAAGGATAGGAGGGTGAGAGGACAGGCAGGGAGGAGAAAAGATTTTGAAGACTTTGGGATCTAGCACAGGGAGAAATCTTTGAAAACATACGCAAGGCTTTTGAAAGAAGGAGGGTGTTTTTTTCCAGTAGATGGGTCTGAACTTCAGTACATCTTAATTACAACATCCTGTACACAGTGTTCTGACCAGTGCTAATTTCAGCTCAAGCAGCAGTTTCTTCTGGAGGAGGATTTTGCCTCTTTCCTCCACATGCCCCTTGGTTCATGTGAGTCCACTGCGACATGATTAAAGCTGGATGTGCACAGGGGGAGTTAGATGAGCAAAAAGCAGGTAAGAGCAGTCCTGCTGGCATCTGCTTAGCACAAGGCACTGCCAGGCGACTCTGCCACAGGGAAATCTGGAGCTGTACTGATGTGGTCTTGGCGTGCTGGGCATCTGCTTGCAACTTGACACTTGTACTTAGTGGCAGCATTTCCATTTACTCAATTGCAGTTGTTTACCGTGGTGAAGAACATCGTGGCGCAGGGCAAACCGTACTCCTGCTGTGCTGACTTTCCAGACACATGGTGCTTTAGACACAGGCGTCAGGCTCCGTCTCGTGTCTCTGGCTGTGTGCACAACAAGGAGGCTGGTGCTCGCGGCCAGGCGCTGCCTGGCCCAGGGATCCAGAGAGCACCAGCCTGGGGGCACCCACAGCTGCAGCCAGTTCCCTTTCCTGGTGAGACTGTGGCCCCCCAGGCGGCCTGAATGGTCCCCAGCACCCTGTGAAGCAGCAGGGACAAGGCTGTGGAAAGACCAGGCTTCTTTTATATCATTTCTCATTTGTAGTGTAACAGAAGGCAGGCTCCTGTGCAGAAGTCGCCCTGGTGGAAGAAGAGGAATGGGGTTTGTCGGCTCAAGCAGCCCCGCCTGGCCAGGGTACGTGGGGTTTGGTGCCCGTGCGGAGCAGCAGCACTGCCAATCCCAGGGGCTCTGGTCACCCAGACCCTGCTGCTCCCAGCACCCAGTCCCAGTGCTCCTTCGACCAGGAACTCACATAACGAACAACCTGTGTCTTACTGAGAAGCTGCCAGTTGGTCCTTTCACTTCCAAGAACTGCAAGAGTATCTAGAGGAGGAAATGGGAAAGGAAGGACAAGCACAGCAAAGATGAAAACAGGGAGTTGCACGCAGTGACTTTGCACCCTCTAAGCATTGCCAGGCCGCTGTATTGAGACACCCCTATTCTCCCTGGTTGTGGGGTGGCTGTTACCAGCTTTGCACATGGCAAAACGGGGTGCATATGCAAAAGGCTTCTAAGGGTCCGTGCAGTGGCTGTGTATATTTGCTCAGGGAGTTTATTTTAGGATGCAGAGAAGAAAACAGATTGTTCTCATGGGAGAAGAAGGCAAATGGTCAGTTGAACAGGAAGAGATGGATAGATTTTAAAGAGTTATGCAAGCAAGAATTGAAAGCTTATGGGAAGAGGCTCCAAGGGCAAAGAGGTTAACATGAATGGGTCTTTGGGAGGATCAGGAGGAAGAAGCATGACTTCAGAATAACCTAAGCTCTAAGGAAAAACGCACTTTTAAGGTGACTTCCAAACTGCAGTCTGGAGGAACTTACTGAGGTTGTGAGGTAAATGTGATCTGGCTATACTGCTAAATGTAATGGTATACATTTGATTACTGTGCAGGGGAACTGTGGAGTCTCTTCTCCAGAGATATGTTCACTCTGTGGTCTCCAGTGTGAGACCACACTATTTGTATAATGGATGTTGCAGTGATCTTTTTTTTTTAATCTGCTGTAAATATAGCTTTCAGGTAAATAATCAAGAAAACAGTTGTTTTTAAAACTAATGTAATAGATTACTTTTTGAAACAGATTTTTATGGATCAAAAATGTCAATTTAGTGTAAGCTTACAAGTTCCCATCATTATTTAATATGTATTTATGTATAGAAAGGCTTGTAATAAGGCATCATCATATTATAACTGTAGTCTGACTTACAGAAAAGCAAAAAGTTACATGGCACAATATGATAATGAGTAAAAAGGAACCACTAAGTCCTCTCTTAGACCTCTCTTTGACTACATGTACGCATTGATAGAGCACAAAGCAAAAACGAGCTCTAAGGTTCTAGAGGAGCTGAAGTACCCTTCACCTAGACAGTCACTTGGCAGGATTTCCCTCAAATCCAGTACCAATCCGTGAAACTTCCTGTCCATGGACTTCTTGCTCAGAAAGCTTGTCCACGCTGACTCAGAAGTAATCCTCTAATAAGGAATGCAAGTGTGGCAGAGTTAGGATTGAGGGGGATTTCATTTCCAGTTTTCTTAACACCATATGTTCACTTAATCCCGCTCTTCATTTAGCCAGAGGTAATCCCTTAGTGCTGCAGTACATTTTACGTGGATGTCGACATCTATGTATGTGTCTACCTGTATACATTACACATGTGTGGTGTTTGACTAGTATATCACACCCATTATTAGTTATACCAGATATCACACTGATATTTAAAGCAGTTGAATTCTCTTGAAACTAGCATTCCTGAATAGTCTACCTCAAAAGTATACATTAAGATTCAAGAAGAAAAATTTCACTGAAAGAATTATTAATGAAGATTGCTTTGATTTTTACCTATTAAATCTTGAATACAAATCTTGGAAGTTATTCTGAATTGCCATTTCGTTCTTCCCACTTCATCACTAGAAGTATTCCAAAAATCATGAAGACACTCTTTTTTAAAGTCTAGAAACATCATACAGAGCATGTTAAATATGCTCAAATGTTTGTTTATTTTTATCTTTCAAATAAACTGCAAAAGTTTCCAAACACAATGCAAATAGAGCTGAAATCTACTGTTCAAAAATCTACTGACCATTCATATACAGCTGTTCCAAAGAGAATCTGAAGCTTCCTGCAACTATTTTCAGTCATTCTCGAGTTAAAGAACAACTGCACCAGTTTAAACTACTTCTCTAAAAAATGTGACAAGTCCAGCCAATGTCACTTCAAGTGGTCAAGACAGAAATTCCAGGAAATCCTGATATATGATTTACAAGGCATATGTCAAATAATTCACATATGCACAAAAATGGCATGAAAAAAAATAGTTGTGCTGTGTAAATATTTGATACAGCTAAATAGCACAGAACTTCGGGGGAAAGTTGAACTTTCTCCCCAGTCTTGCAGCTCGATTGGTGCCAGCTGGCTCCTCAAGGGGAAAAGGTCCATTTGAGTAAATCTCAGTCCCGAACAAGATCCAGGGACAAGACAGGGCTGAGGATGGCTGGGAAAGAACAGTTGCTTGCAATGAGAAAAACAAACGGTAGTGCCAGCGTTGTACCAGAGAGGTGTTTGCTCTGTCTCCACAGCTCCAGAAACTGCTACAGGGCTGCACCACACGCACAGAAAGCCTCTCCCTCTAGTTATCGCCAGGACATAGATGAGTTTGTCTGATTTTAAAATATATCATTCTGTAGAGAAAAGGGGAAAGCGAGCTGTAGCATAAGGGATATTCACACTGTGCAGGCAGGAGCTCCAAAATTCTGTTCCATCTAGGACAGGAACTTGACTGAAAATCTAGTGCCTTACTGCGTATTTGCAAAATCACCTATACTTTAGTTATTATTAAATCAGATTTAGCAAGTAATTATTCCTTAATGAGGATTAACTGCATTTAGTCCCAAAGGAAAGGCACTTTTAACACTTAAATTCAAATATTGGTCTTTTTATAACTCAAAAATGACCAGTAGACTTCCTTTTTGAAGTGAGATTAGTAGACTAATAGAATCCATTTCAGACTAAAATGAAAAAAACCACTAGCATGAAGGAAGTAAAACTTGAAGGTTAAAACTGATCTGAAAGGCAAATGACCACTTGTTGCTTCTTTTATGCCATTTATGCCCTGCTGAGATGTGCATTCCAACCTGACACAGGGAAATCCTAATCCAGACAGACCCTGGATTATCATGACTTTCCAGTTTAATATCAGCTAGAGCCACGGTGTCTTAAAAATGAGGTGCAAAAGGTCTTTGCAAGAAGAGAACAATTTTTCATCAGAACTGAAGAGTAACACTAAGCTCTGAAGTAGAAAAAAAAAGTAGGGAGTAGAAACAAGAACAGGTGTTTTGGGTTTTTTTTTTCACACCCTGCTCTGCCATTCACCTCACTTAGTATTTTAAACACCTTGTGGACTGTATACAGTAATGACTTTTCTCAACACTTCTGGTATATTTATGTCTCCTCATTGTGATGCTATGGAACAAACCTCCACCATAGCACAACAAGAAATAGGATGGTTTGGTGCTTTTGAAGGTACGTGGCATAATGTTAGCTCCTATACTAAGAATTCTAGTTGTTGTTTGAACTAATGTGTGTAAAGATCCTATCTAGGGTCTTGTGCCTTGTGTCTTGAGTGAAATATTGGCCAGACCCTGATAACTCTCAGGCATGTGTGGCCTCATAGCTTCCAGTGGCATCCCTCAGAAGAAACCCAAAGTACTTCAGGACATATCGCCTGCAGATTTGTATGCAAAGCCACTGCCAGAGCTTTGTCTTTCTTTACAGAATGCCCACTCTCATCCTGTAGTGACTTTTCCAAAAAATGTCAATGTCTCCGTATTAGCATTTGCTTACATCATCCCCCTTGCTGCTGTTGGCACCTTGTTTTTTCTTTTCCTATGCTAATAGACCTCTTCTCATTCATCTTCTCCACTGTGATTTTTTTTTCTTCTGGTTTTGTAGGTACTGTAAGAAAGAGAATACTGGCTCCGCCTCCCATCTCCAAGGAGATAATAAAAACCTTTATTTTATGAATGTCCAGTGGTAATACTGCAAATGCAACTGACAGCCACATTATTTTCACTTGTATTAGGTTGGATGGAGGAAAAAAGAAAGGGAGATGGAGAGTATGAGTAGATCTTGGGGGCATAATAGATCTTAAGGTCTGTAGGTGAACTGCAGAAAGCCACTCATTTATCTGTCTCTCAGTGAAACTCTAAAAATAAAGATATATTTTCACACTGAATTTTTCCTGAAGACATAAAATATGTACATCTTAATTACACTTTAGAGAAGGCAAATTAATAATGACAATTGCACCATTCCCCATTAGTGGAAATGCCCCTCAGTTAACCTGCCTCCAGCACTTCTGATATCACTTAATCCCTTGGGTGGGATTTTCCAAAGTGCCAACATTAGCTCAGCCCTGCTCCTATTAAAATCAATCACTGACTTCAACACAGCAGGCTAACCAGCATGGGACTCCACATGGTAGAAGACCTTAACCTTGTGTTTGCTGTGGCTTCTCTGCATTTATGTGTGTTCTGCACAAGTGCTCAGGCAGTGTTCCTGAGAACCAGGATTTTGCTCAGGAGCTTTAAAAAGTCACAGCTGTACAGAGTAAAGGGAGGGGGCGGGAAAAAGATATAGGGAGAAGGGATATATATACCTGATGGTGGAGGGAAGACTTGAAAGAGGGTGAAGGGGGGTGTGCTTAACTCTTTAAAACACTGAGCATTCTTATCTAAAGAAAGATCTGAGGTGGTCAGTAAATGATGGGCTTGTTGATACAACTGGAGAATTTAAGTGTAGAGCAGATACTCACTTCGCTAGTGAAGGTCAGTGTGTTGCAGAGCAACACCTTGCAGAATGCATTTACAGTGTTATTTCATGCAGTGTATTTTCTGTTTATGGAATCCAATTGCTGTAAGCAGTCATCAAGGCAAGGAGTTTACTAGAATTAAAAAAAGGATTAAGGGAGCTTTGTGAGCAAAGGCAACATTTGCAGCTGCATGTGCTGGATTAAAACAATGTAAGGGACAAACAAGCTTCCTGCTTCAGCAGTGTAAGCTGGTTGCTGTGAGGGTCAAGAAGAAATTTTTTTTCCCTTGTTTTCTTCCCCTGTGTCAGTGCTGCTGATTTGTGGGCATGTATGATGGATGGCTTAACTTTTAGAGAAAAGGAGTGATAACAAATGATGTAGAAAGATTATTTGATGCCCTGTATTATGGCAACTCTGGTACTTCCATGCAAAGAATTTCAATTAATGAGTGGCTTGGGACTAGTGAGAGCAGGATTCAGCCCTTAATTATGAAAGAAACTTCCGCTCTGACTTTAAGAGTTTAGCTTAACCATTCTGTGCTTAAGTCATCCCAAATCCATAAAGAGGAGACTGGTCTTATTTTCAGTAACAGCACATTCTGTGCCAACGATATGGAATTGTCATCCCACTGAAAATCAGAAATATTTCAGCTGGAATTAGTCAAAATGTGCCTGATTTACGCTGATGAAATTACATCAGAAAATGCTGTTCTGATTCCAATGTGTTTGCGGTGCTCCTCTGTTTGAACTTGTTCCCACAGGCAAATAACACAGCTGAGAAGAATAATTTCTAAGAATAGTGGCCCTGAGAAAGCTTAGCAACATAAATCCTGAACATGGCCAATCCCTGAAAGGGATGCTTGGTGCTACTAGAAGAAAGCTGCCTGGAAACCCCAGAAGCTCCCATGCAAGTCTGTATTCCTGCTAAGGACTCCGCTTGTTTTTCTGGATATCTGTCGCTTCAAGGTCAGATTTCCTTCAAGATATTCTTGTTTACTCAGAACACTAGATAAAAATTGAGAAATTTTAACAGTTTAGACTGTAAGAGATGAATTATTTATATTGACAGCAATGATGCTATACTCGTTTTAAAGACAGACTTCAGTACTTTGTCAGCACATGTATGTGATCTCGGCTGAGCAACCCCCTGATGCAGAGGAGAGGCTTTTCTGATGACTATGTACTTGAACACTTTAGCCAGAAATTTAGTGAAGAAACATGTGGAAACAGTCAGACTGCTCTTTCCCCTGTTAGTGCTGGTGGGGTTCATCGGCATTTGGGTTTCTGTCATGGGATAGGAGAAATTCTACTGTAAGAATGTGAGGTGGGATTTGGTTATAACAAAGCAATCGAGTGTTGCATCCCTTGTGGAAATTCCTTTAATAAGGAAAAACTCTGCTTAATCTTTATTTATTTATATTTCTTAAAAATGATGCAAATACATAAAATGTTTTGAAGTTTTCATACTTAACCTCAGCTGCCAGTGCTGTTCAGCTATATTTAAAATTGAGGTTAATAGGCAACATTTAGGCAGAAGGAAGTGACAATAGCAAGAGGGTCAATGGAATAATTGCCCTGATTCAAAACAAAGATCTACTTGATCCTTTCCCATTTGAAAGCAGATGCCCATTTAAGCTGATCTTTTAACCTATTCAAAGGGTTTAACTTATTTTTATTATTTTATTAGCTGCTTTATTAGTTGGAAGATGTGTGACTAAATCGCCAGGGCTACTTTGAAAACCTTATCTGAAGCTGGCTACAGGTATGTAGTATTTCCCTGGCCAAAGGGATGATTTTATATTGGTAGTTGATGTATGTAATTGGATAGTGGTTCTGTAGGATGCATGTAGATCCAGGCTAGTCCTCGAGCTTAACTCGATCTGGCTCTGCTTTCTACATTGCCTTAAACTTAACTGCGTTGCCTGGTTAGACTCAAGGCAGCCTAACAAGTTTGACTTAAAGGAATAACATTTCTGTGCGGCGAGGGCAGACTTTGCATGTCAGCCGCAGACATTCATTTTCACTGCAGTTCCACGCTGGAGCATATGAAGTTTGACGCCCTTGGGGGCTGTGTGGTTAGCAGACCTTTGTGGCTGGGAGCGCGCGCGGGCACGTGCCGCTGGATGTGCGCCGCAGAGCGAGCCACGCGCCAGCCACCGTTTACACCAACAGCGCGCGCTGCGCTTGCTCAATTAATCTGATTTCTCTTTATGGGGGATATAGAGCCTTATTTCAGCTCCCTCGAGGTCACTGCAGAGCCCTAGGCAATGTGGTGAGATTGATGCCACCTGGAGCCTCAGGATGAACCTGGGGGTAGCATCAGCGTCACCATCACTGCCAGCACTGTGGCTGTCGACACTTGGCAGGGAAAATTAAACTGCTTATCACTTTTATCATATTTAATATGGGCCCAGACACTTATTAATGGTGCGACACTGTCACAGACTGTGAAACAGTGCTGCAGTAGCAGTGTATTACTTGGAACGGTTAGATGAGATTTTATTATTGTTTTTTTTTATTTGCAGCTCCAGAAAGCTGCTGTAGTCTCCTGGTGATGGACTCAAATATTTTTATTACAGACCACTATGTTGTAAGAGAAATTCAGTCTTGTGGTTGACTCTGGCATTTCTGCATTCGTAACTTTGACCTAAGCTTGTCCAGGGTGTTTTCAGCAGTTAATACTTTATTTTATTGTCTCATACTGGTAAGCAATTATGTCCTGCAGCTAATTTATATAGCCGAGGCGCTCTTCTGCCTATTTTGTTATTTGTTGTTCTGTGTGTGAACTTTGCCTTGCAAACAACATAATTGCACATACATGCACAAATATTTTGCCCGTGCATTAGCTTGCATTTTGGAAGCTGCCTCCCTGCCTTGCTTCCCACGCACCTCATAACCCTGTGGGCAAAATTAGCATTTTACAGGCGCAAAAGTGCTGGCGTTATTGTGCATAATTTCCCTTGTTTGGGGCAAACGTGGGGTTACGGCTGGCTCAAGACTGCACCCCCTCGCACAGGGGGATGCCAAGTGTGACACCAGACATGTCTCCTCGCTGCTATCGGGGCGCGGCGCCGGCCGTTTAACGGCTGCCGCGGGCCGTTAACGGTCGTCGCGCGGCAGCGCGCCGCGCCCGCCTTTGGCCGCTGCCGTGAGGCGGACGGCGCGC